>NC_058081.1:700200864-700496637 GCF_014858855.1 Bufo gargarizans
GAGCCCTCTGCCTGACGTGGTGTCAATCTCTTGGCCTCAGAGAGGTAGGTCAGATTCTTGTGGTCCGTCAGGATGAGAACCGGAACCACCGAGCCCTCGAGCAAGTGCCTCCATTCTTTAAGGGCCTGCACGATGGCCAATAACTCCCTGTCACCAATCTGATAGTTGCACTCCGCGGAAGACAGTTTCCGGGAGTAAAACCCACAAGGAAGTAGAGGGCCCTCTGGTGTTCTACGCTGAGACAGAAGGGCGCCTACTCCCGTCTCAGACGCGTCCACCTCGAGGACAAAAGGCAACCCAGGGTTGGGATGCGACAGAATCGGAGCCGACACAAAGGCGGACTTTAGAGCCTCAAAAGCTCGGATGGCCTCGAGCGGCCAGACCTGGGGATTACTGCCCTTCCTGGTCAGATCCGTGAGAGGCTTGGCTAGCATGGAAAAGTCCCTGATGAACTTCCGATAATAATTGGCGAAGCCCAAAAAGCGCTGCAGGGCACGAAGACCACTGGGCTGGGGCCACTGTAAGACAGCCGAAACCTTCTCAGGATCCATGGAGAACCCCTCAGCGGAAATGATGTAACCTAAGAAGGTTACCTGGGATCGGTGAAATTCGCATTTCTCAAGCTTACCGAACAGCTTGTTCTCTCGTAACCGTTGCAACACTCGTCTGACATCCAGAATGTGGGCCTCCATGGATTCAGAATATACCAAGATGTCATCCAAATAGACCACCACACATTGCTGCAACAGGTCACGGAAAACATCGTTGATGAATTCCTGGAAGACTGCGGGCGCATTGCACAACCCAAAGGGCATAACCAAGGATTCATAATGACCGGTCCTGGTGTTAAACGCGGTCTTCCACTCATCGCCCGCCTTGATCCTTACCAGGTTATATGCCGCCCTCAGGTCGAGTTTGGTAAAGACCGTGGCCCCTTTGAGGCGATCGAACAGCTTGGAAATCAAGGGTATCGGGTAAGCGTTCTTGATCGTGATGCGATTGAGACCCCTGTAATCGATGCAAGGCCTCAACTCACCGCCCTTCTTTTTCACAAAGAAAAATCCAGCCCCTGCCGGGGACGAGGATTTGCGAATGTGTCCGCGTGAAAGCGCCTCCCTCACGTACTCCTCCATGGCCTCATTCTCCGCTACCGACAGTGGATAGACTTTGCCACGAGGAGGAACGGCACCAGATTGTAACTCTATGGCACAATCGTATGGGCGGTGCGGAGGTAGGGCAACCGCACGCACCTTATCGAATACATCCCGGTACTCCTCGTATTCAGGAGGCAACAGAGAGTCCGAGGAAGTACACAGCAACTTGACAGGCCCATGGATGCAACTAGCCCCACACTGCGGTGACCACGAGAGGATCTCGGCCGATCTCCAATCGAAAGTCGGATTATGCTTCTGGAGCCAGGGGTACCCCAAGACCACCGAGTAGTGTGGAGACGAAATAACCTGGAGACAGACCGACTCTCTGTGAACGGCACCAATGGCCATCCCCACTGGAAGGGTCTCCTGAGTCACGTGTGGCGGCAGAAGGGGTCTATCAATGAACAAACCACCAGCACCAGAGTCCACCAACGCCTGGGTCGTCACCGAGCCCCCGACCCAGGAGAGGACAACAGTAATCAGTGGTTTGTCAACACGGGAAACCGGGGACGAGGAGACTCCACCCAAGATCTGCCCCCGACAGGATCTCAGGTGCGAGCGTTTCCCGGACGGTTCGGGCATGCCAACCGAAAATGCCCACCGAGACCACAGTACATGCAACGGCCCTCGCGTCTCCGGAGTACCCTCTCCCCCTCGGACAGGCGAGCAAACCCCAGCTGCATGGGTTCACCCCCAGACAAGTCATCCCCAGGAGGCGTGGGAGGAGAGGGAGGCACGGGTGGGACAGCAAACGTAGGCGCCAATCTGTTAGAAGACCTCCGCAGGCTCTCCTTAAAGGAAGGTCTCTCCCTGAGTCTGGTGTCAATCAAAATCAGGAAAGAAATAAGAGACTCGAGCTCCACTGGTAGGTCCTTAGCTGCAACCTCATCCTTCAAGGCATCCGAGAGACCATGAGAGAAAGCAGCGTCCAGAGCCTCATTATTCCAGCCCACCTCTGCTGCCAGGGTACGAAACTCAATGGCGTATTCAGCTACGGATCGTGAACCCTGTCTGATGGACATAAGGAGCTTCGCAGCAGAGGCAGCACGAGCCGGCACATCGAATACCTTCCGAAGAGAAGCAACAAAACCGGAAAACTCGGCAACCACCGGATTGTTGTTCTCCCATAAAGGGCTGGCCCAGGCCAAGGCCTTGTCCGAGAGCAGCGAGATCAAGAAGCCCACCTTTGATCTCTCAGTAGGAAAGGCATGTGGCAGCAACTCGAAATAAATGCCCACCTGGTTAAGGAAACCTCGGCACTGAGTTGGCTCTCCCCCAAAGCGCTGTGGAAGGGGGGCAGAACCGGTCATACCCCGAAACACCGCAGGCGCAGCAACAGGTGTCGGGGTAGACTCTGGCGCAACAACCGGAGCGGCAGTAGGAGCGGGCCCAGGAGCGACAACCGACCCATCGGCAACGGAAGCTAAATGAGCCGTGCGTTCAAGCAGGGTTTGCAACGCCACAGCGAACCGACCCAACAGGTGATCCTGCTGATCAAGTCTGGCAACCAGCGTAGGTAGCGAGGATGGCCCTGTACCGTCAGAATTCATGGCTTGGTCCTAATGTCAAGGAACCATGAACCAGACGTACAACAAGAGATAAGTGGAAATAAGAAGGCTTTATTGGAAATCAAGCTGTAAGGCAAAAGTCCAAACGGATGGCTAAACCGAAGCAGGGTCTTGCGAAGCCAGAGGTCAGGAACCAGAAGGGTAGTCAGACGAAGCCTGGATCAGGAACCAGCAGGGTAGTCAGACGAAGCCTGGATCAGGAACCAGCAGGGTAGTCAGACAAAGCCAGGATCAGGAACCAGAAGGGTAGTCAGACGAAGCCAGGATCAGGAACCAGAAGCAGCAGCAGTCTTAGAAGCATGTGAACACAGGAGGACCAAGCAAGGAACTGAAGCCACAGACCTCCTATATATATATGAGCTAGGCATCCAGCTCCTCCCAGTGGGAAGGAGAAGCCGCAGGGTGGGAGGCTACAAGAAACCCAGAAACCAAGATGGCCGCCAGCACATGTCAAACGAAGGAGAACAGCAAGAAGGTAAGACCATGACAGTTACTGCCCCTTTTTTTCACTTATTTCTCATTACCGAGCAGTTTACCCGGGGAGGGGGGGGGGGGGTGCTCTCGCACCTTCTCCCCTTAGGGACCACCTTTCTATCTCCAAGTGAGTCCTGAAACGCATGGCGTCCGACTATTGGAGACATTTGGGGAGGATATTTTATGCTGCCACCCAATAATGGTGGTTAGCTCTGGTCATGGGACTGTGAGGGGCGAAGTTGAGGAATGAGCTGACCAATCGAGTCAGAGCCCGCCCAGTCTCTGGCAAATTGGAGCTGTGCATCCGGCATCTATGAGAGGACTGGATTTATTCCTATATCTACTTGAATCAGCTAAGTTGTTATCTTTCTTAATACAGTGATGTTATACCATTTAATCTGTATTGAATTTATATCGAGTATACTTTAGTGTTTATACACTATTAAAAGTTCTCTATCTCAGAGGCTTATGTCCTTTGCCTCAGCACAGATGTATGCTGGTCTGGGACGCTCCAGTAATTTATGATTTATTAATCTTTATATATGGCATCCTATTATCATACTGATACCGTTGGTCCCCTGATGAACCTTTGATTATCTAACGCGTTATGACATTGTATGTTGTGTGAGAAAGTGATAGGGCTGTATAAGGACAGGTTAGCCCAGGTATGTGGACAGAGTGCACCTACCTTTAAGGTGCATCTCTGGGCTGAGCAGTATTTGTAAGGGCATGAATAGGGACAGACATTTTATATCTTGATTTTCTGTCCCAGATGTATCTTATTGTCCTCCTTTTTTGCTAACCGTCCATTGTATTTGACAGCTTTTTGTACTACAGTCATGTGAAAAAATTAGGACACCCTTTGAAAGCATGTGGTTTTTTGTAACATTTTTAATAAAAGGTTATTTCATCTCCGTTTCAACAATACAGAGAGATTAAAGTAATCCAACTAAACAAAGAAAACTGAAGAAAAGTCTTTTCAAGATCTTCTGTAAATGTCATTCTACAAAAATGCCTATTCTAACTGAGGAAAAAGATAGGACACCCTCACATGTATTCCCTCTTAAATTGGCTCAGATCTCACACAGGTATATCACACCAGGTGCACATAATTAGTAGATCGTTACTCTGCATGTTGAATGAGGCTTGCCCTATTTAAACCTCAGACATTTAGTTTGGTGTGCTCCTGACTGTTGAAGTGAGAGTGAGCACCATGGTGAGAGCAAAAGAGCTGTCAGAGGACTTCAGAAAAAAGATTGTAGCAGCCTATGAGTCTGGGAAGGGATTTAAAAAGATCTCAAAAGATTTTGAAATCAGCCATTCCACTGTCCGGAAGATAGTCTACAAGTGGAGGGCTTTCAAAACAACTGCCAACATGCCCAGGACTGGTCGCCCCAGCAAGTTCACCCCAAGAGCAGACCGCAAGATGCTAAAAGAGGTCTCCAAAAACCCTAAAGTGTCATCTCGAGAACTACAGCAGGCTCTGGCTACTGTTGATGTAGAAGTACATGCCTCTACAATCAGAAAGAGACTGTACAAGTTTAACTTGCATGGGAGGTGTGCAAGGAGGAAACCTTTGCTTTCCAAGAGAAACATCGAGGCCAGACTGACATTTGCCAGAGATAAAGTTGACAAAGACCAGGACTTCTGGAATAATGTTCTTTGGACAGATGAGTCCAAAATTGAATTATTTGGACACAACAGCAGAGGACATGTTTGGCGTAAACCAAACACAGCATTCCAAGAAAAGAACCTCATACCAACTGTGAAGCATGGAGGTGGAAGTGTCATGGTTTGGGGCTGCTTTGCTGCAGCAGGACCTGGTCAGCTCACCATCATAGAATCCACGATGAATTCTACTGTGTATCAGAAGGTGCTTGAAGAACATGTGAGACCATCAGTTAGAAAATTAAAGCTGAAGCGGAACTGGTCCATGCAACATGACAATGACCCAAAACATACTAGTAAATCAACCAAAGATTGGCTGAAAAAGAAGAAATGGAGAGTCCTGGAATGGCCAAGTCAAAGTCCAGATTTGAATCCCATTGAGATGCTGTGGGGTGACTTGAAAAGGGCTGTACGTGCAAGAAACCCCTCAAACATCTCACAGCTGAAAAAGTTCTGCATTGAGGAGTGGGGTAAAATTTCCTCAGACCGATGTCGAAGACTGGTAGATGGCTACAAGAACCGTCTCACTGCAGTTATTTCAGCCAAAGGAGGTAACACTCGCTATTAGGGGCAAGGGTGTCCTATCTTTTTCCTCAGTTAGAATAGGCATTTTTGTAGAATGACATTTACAGAAGATCTTGAAAAGACTTTTCTTCAGTTTTCTTTGTTTAGTCGGATTACTTTAATCTCTCTGTATTGTTGAAACGGAGATGAAATAACCTTTTATTAAAAATGTTACAAAAAACCACATGCTTTCAAAGGGTGTCCTAATTTTTTCACATGACTGTATAGCTATCATGGTCCAGTTTGGACCACATTTATCTTCTGTATTTTAATTGTATGTAGATTAAAGGTTATGTTTTAGGAAGTTGCCCTCAGTGATTTAGATATATTCTTGTACATAGGAGAGGTATTATAGTAGTTATATTCTTGTACAGAGAAGCAGTATTATAGTAGTTATATTCTTGTATATAGGAAGCAGTATTATAGTACTTCTATTATTGTACATAGAAGACATATTATAGTACTTCTATTCTTGTACATAGGAGGCAGTATTATAGTAGTTATATACTTGGAAATAGGAGCAGTATTATAGTAATTACATTCTTGTATACTGGAGCAGTATTATAGTAGCTATACCTGTCTGTTATATATACACAGTAGAAGCCTATTAAAGGCTGTATTTTGGGAATGATTACCGCTCTGCTCACAGTAATATAACTAGTCAGGTACAACTTACAGAGCATCTTGGTGATCTGCCTCCTTTTCCCATTCTCCAGCACTATCCTGCAGGTTGCGTCTTTCTTGCACATTCTTCCCAGTCTTCTGATTCGGAATTTCCTCTCCCGGGTGAGTCGGCAGCCGATCAACAGATATAAGACAGTGATAATAGAGACAGGGACAAAGTAAAAGAATATGGTGGTCAGCTGGATGACCAGGTTGTAGACCCACTTGGGCTTTAGCATGGTGCAGGTTGCAGACTCCTCCACCCTCTCCAGGGACGGCAGGTAGATGTAGTATATGCCATGCAGTGAGGTGTTGGGAATGGAACACAGCAGAGACATGCACCACACCACACTGATGACCCGCCTGGCATGTGCGTTGGTCATAACATGTTTGGTCTGAAGGGGATGAACTACCGCTAAGTATCTCTCCACACTCAACGCCGTCACATTTAGAATGGAAGCAAAGCAAACCATCTCAAATAGAAAGGTTTTAAAGTGACAGCCGCCCTCTCCAAAGGGGAAGGGGTAGTTCTGCCACATCTCGTATGTCTCTAGTGGCATTCCAAAAACCAAGACCAGGAGGTCCGAAATGGCCAGACTGAACAAGTAGAGGTTTGTCGGGGTTCTCATTTTTCTGTGTTTTGCTATCACAGTGCAGGTGAGGAGATTTCCTGCCACCCCGGTTAGAAATATCACCAGGTAGGTCAGTGACACCGGCAGGAAGAAGGGTGACATCTTGGGGCCTAGAATGCTGAAGAGCAGTTTCTGCATCACTATGTCCTGGCTCTGATTGCTGTGCCACGTGTCATTGTTCAAGGTCCAGTTACAGGATTTCAACTGAAGATCTACTGAACAAATGTAGAAAAGATCTTCTCTTCCCACTGATGCCATCTCTGCAGAGAGAAAAACAGTTTGTACATACACTAATACAAGAGGAACAACACAAAACCAGCAAACCTAATCACTAGAGATGAGCAAATTTCTAAAAAATTTTAATCGGTCAGTTTGCCGAATCTCCTGAAAATATTTGATTTGATCCAAATTTATTAGTGGCGAATCGTGTTAAAAAAACAGCTATTTCCTGGCTGCAGAGAGCCTGTATAGTGGTGTAGAACACTGTTCCTTGCAGTAACACGCATAGGGAGTCTGCTGTGGTAGTGAAACAATACTGTGAGTCAGTATGACATGCAGTAAGTTTGTGTTGACGTCACTGAATATTTTGCCGTTCCTCTGATCCATCAGAACAATAACCCCCCAAAAAACGGATCCTGTCTGTTGAGCATCCGCTGTCACTCGGTCAGCATTTGGTCAGTAATCCATCAGTATTGCTAAAGCCAAGCAAAAACAGGAGTGGATCCAAAACAGAGATAACACGTGAATGGAATATTTGCATGTCTTCTGTGTTTTGTACCCGTTCCTGCTTTTGGCTACCAAAGCCAATTCTGATGCAAAATAGGCATCATGTCATACAGGCCTTACAGCTGCTACACAGACAGGTTCCGTTGTGCGTATCATTTTTCCTTCTTTCCGACAGATCAGAAGAAGGGTCAAATAAATGATGATGTCAACCAGGACAAAAAGGCAAAATAGTGGTCGAGTCATGAGTGATGAGGGTGGGAACAGCATTAAAAGTCCACAGAGTGGCCTAATGACATAGTGGTGAGGTGGCAGCAGCATTAGGAGACCTCAGAGTGGCCCAGTAACATGGTGAGGTGGCAACAGCATGAGGAGACCACAGAGTAGTGATGTTGCAGCAGCATGAGGAGACCACAGAGTGACCCAGTGACATAGTGGTGAGGTGGCAGCAGCATGAGGAGACCACAGAGTGGCCCAGTGACATAGTTTTGAGGTGGCAGCAGCATGAGGAGACCACAGAGTAGTGATGTGGCAGCAGCATGAGGAGACCACAATGTGGCCCACTGACATAGTGTTGAGGTAGCAGCAGCATGAGGAGACCACGGAGTGGTGAGGTGGCAGCAGCATGAGGAGACCACGGAGTGGTGAGGTGGAAGCAGCATGAGGAGACCACAGAGTGGCCCAGAGACATAGTGTTGATGTAGCAGCAGTATGAGGAGACCACAGAGTGGCCCAGTGACATATTGATGAGGTATATCTGTAAAGAATAAATCAAGGCAACTGGACGTACTGTAGATTTCTTGAAAACGTTTCACTCGTTCTTCCAATGAGCTTTCTCAATTCTGAGTGATTGTACAAAAAATTCTGGGAATAAATATGTAACTGAATCCACATCTGGTAATTAGACCCAGCATTGGGTCAAAGGTGTTGATCCCATTATCCTAATTTGAGTCAGTAGGTGATAAAGACTTCCCAGAAAAAGGTGTCAAGACAGCATTATACGTGGCAGACAATAGATGTCTAACCCCCCCCCCCCCCCCACCTCTATTCAAGCTTGGCTTCTCCATTTTTACATAGATGGCCTCCTTCACGCCTCGTTTGTACCAATCGGCCTCCTTATCCAAAACACGTACTTGACTGTCTTCAAGGGTGTGACCTGTTCCTTTTAGATGTAAGTACACGGCTGAATCTTGACCAGAGGTTTTGGCTCTTCTATGCTGGGCCATACGCTGATGTAGTTGTTGTTTTGTTTCGCCGATATACAGTTCTGAGCATTCCTCATTCCACTGGACTGCGTACACAGGTGGGGGGGGGGGGGTTAGACATCTATTGTCTGACACGTATAATGCTGTCTTGACACCTTTTTTTGGGAAGTTTTTATCACCTACTGACTCCAATTAGGATAATGGAATCAACACCTTTGACCCAATGCTGGGTCTAATTACCAGATGTGGATTCAGTTACATATTTATTCCCAGAATTTTTTGTACAATCACTCAGAATTGAGAAAGCTCGTTGGAAGAACGAGTGAAACGTTTTCAAGAAATCTACAGTACGTCCAGTTGCCTTGATTTATTCTTTACAGATATATACCATGACCTGGATAAATGAGAACCTTCACAGACATATTGATGAGGTGGCAGCAGCATGAGGAGACCACAGAGTAGTGATGTGGTGCAGAGGCGTACATAGGAATCACTGGGCCCCATAGCAAAAATCTGAATTGGGCCCCTTAACCCCGCCCACTACCCACCATGGCCCCTCCCACTTCCTGACTTTGCTCCTCCCATGCCACACCCCCATTAAATAAATTTATACATGACCTACAGAAACTGTTAGGGGTTTCCTGGGGGTGACCTGTCACATGGGATATCTGCTGCAGCCTGCAGGTCTCCTTATTTGGGGTGCCATGTTAGGCTACTTTCACACTTGCGTTCGGGTCTCCGCTTGTGAGTTCCGTTTGAAGGCTCTCACAAGCGGCACCGAACGGATCCGTCCAGCCCTAATGCATTCTGAGTGGATGCGGATCCGCTCAGAATGCATCAGTATGGCTCCATCTGTCCTCCGCTCCACTCAGCAGGCGGACACCTGAACGCTGCTTGCAGCATTCGGGTGTCTGCCTGGCCGTGCGGAGGCAAACGGATCCGTCCAGACTTACAATGTAAGTCAATGGGGACGGATCCGTTTGAAGTTGACACAGTATGGCTCAATTTTCAAACGGATCCGTCCCCCATTGACTTTCAATGTAAAGTCAAAACGGATCCGTTTGCACTATCATGAACAAAAAAAAAATATGTTTTTTTTTTTGTTCATGTTAATGCAAACGGATCCGTTCTGAACGGATCTAAGCGTTTGCATTATAGGTGCGGATCCGTCTGTGCAGACACCAGACGGATCCGCTCTGAACGCAAGTGTGAAAGTAGCCTTAAAGGGAATCTGTCACTAGCAATTTACCCCCAATTTTTTTTTTGTGAATCCATGTTTAACAGAGTACCTGTTTTCCATCTGTCTTGTTCTTTTGATTGCGAGTCTTGTAATTTCTTCAAAAAATCGATTCTTATGATATGTAAATGAAGCTGTAAGGAGCCCAGAGGGGCGTTATTCTTTCTCCACGGTGCCCAGGAACGCCCCTCTGAAGTGCCGTGCCCGCCTAAGTTTGAAAACGAATAACGCCTCCAAGTTCATCTAAATCGCCTCCCAGAGGCGCGGCTAAGTGCTCAACACCCCCCCTCCTCAGTGCCGCGCTCTGCGGCAAACACCCCGATCCTCCTCTCGCCGGCATCCCAAATCCCGCGCAGGCGCAGTGCCGTCAGTCATCTTATCATAGCGCAGGCAATCGCCGGCACTGCGCCTGCGCGGGATTTGGGATGCCAGCGAGAGGAGGATCGGATTTGGGAGGCGATTTAGATGAACTTGGAGGCGTTATTAGTTTTCAAATTTAGCCGGGCACGGCACTTCAGAGGGGCGTTCCTGGGCACAGTGGAGAAAGAATAACGCCCCTCTGGGCTCCTTACAGCGTCATTTACATATCATAAGAATCGATTTTTTGAAGAAATGACAAGACTCACAATCAAAAGAACAAGACAGATGGAAAAAAGGTACTCATGGATCCATGTTTAATAAAGTACCTTTTTTCCATCTGTGTTCTTCTTTTCCATGTCAGTCTTGTCCTTTCTTCTAAAAATTGATTCTTAGGATAAGCAAATGACGCTGTAAGGACTGGAGCCCAGAGGGGCGGTTTTCTTTCTCCACGGTGCTCCTCTGAAGTGCCGTGCCCGCCTAAATATGAAAACTCTAACGCCTCCATGTTTAGCTGAATCGCCTCCCAGAGGCGCGGCTAAGTCCTCAACACCCGCCCCCCTCCTCAGCGCGGTCTGCAAACACCCGATCCTCCTCTCGTCGGCGTCCCAAATCCCGCGCAGGCGCAGTGCCGGCGATTGCCTGCGCCTGCGCTCTGATAATACGGCTGAGGGCAACAGCTTCAACATCGTCACTGGGCTCGGCGCATGCCCAGTGAGTGTGACGATGTTGAAGCTGTTGCCCTCAGCCGTATTATCAGAGCGCAGGCGCAGGCAATCGCCGGCACTGCGCCTGCGCGGGATTTGGGACGCCGACGAGAGGAGGATCGGGTGTTTGCAGACCGCGCTGAGGAGGGGGGCGGGTGTCTAGGGCCTTAGCCGCGCCTCTGGGAGGCGATTCAGCTAAACATGGGGGGGGCCCTGGGGAGAAAAGCAGCCGCATAGCCGGCTACAGGTCATGAGTGGGCGGGGCCTTATCTGCGCTACGGGCCCCCCAGTGCCGCGGGCCCCATAGCAGTGGCGTGGTCTGCCTCTATGGGCGGTACGCCACTGATGTGGTGGCAGCATGAGGAGACCACAGAGTGGCCTAGTGACAGAGAGGGGAGGTGGCAGCAGCATGAGTAGACCAGAGTAGTGATGTGGCATCAGCATGAGGAGACCACAGAGTGGCCTATTGACATAGTGTTGAGGTAGCAGAAGCATGAGGAGACCACAGAGTGGTGAGGGGGCAGCAGCATGAGAAGACCACAGAGTAGTGATGTGGCAGCAGCACGAGGCAACCACAGAGTGGCCCATTGACATAGTGGGGAGGTAGCAGCAGCATGAGGAGATCACAGAGTGGCCCATTGACATAGTGGTGAGGTGGCAGCAGCATGAGGAGACCACAGAGTGGCCTAGAGACATAGTGTTGATGTAGCAGCATGAGGAGACCACAGAGTGGCCAAGTGACAGAGTGGGGAGGTGGTAGCAGCATGAGGAGACCACAGAGTAGTGATGTGGCAGCAGCATGAGAAGAACACAGAATGGCCCATTGACATAGTGGGGAGGTAGCAGCAGCATGAGGAGACCACAGTGACCCAGTGACATAGTAGTGAGGTGGCAGCAGCATGAGGAGACCCCAGAGTGGCCCAGTGAAAGAGTGGTGAAGTAGCAGCAGCATGAGGAGACCACAGAGTGGCCCAGAGACATAGTGTTGATGTTGCAGCATGAGGAGACAACAGAGTGGCCCAGTAACATAGTGGTGAAGTGGCAGCAGCATGAGGAGACCACAGAGTAGTGAAGTGGCAGCAGCATGAGGATAAAACAGAGTGGCCCATTGACATAGTGTTGAGGTAGCAGAAGCATGAGGAGACCACGGAGTGGTGAGGTGGCAGCAGCATGAGGAGACCACAGAGTGGCCCAGTGACATAGTGGTGAGGTGGCAGCAGCATGAGAAGACCACAGAGTAGTGATGTGGCAGCAGCATGAGGAGAACACAAAGTGGCCCATTGACATAGTGTTGAAGTAGCAGAAGCATGAGGAGACCATGGAGTGGTGAGGTGGCAGCAGCATAAGGAGACCACAGAGTGGCCCAGAGATATAGTATTGATGTAGCAGCAGCATGAGGATACCACAGAGTGGCCCAGTGACATAGTGGTGAGGTGGCAGCAGCATGAGGAGACCGCAGAGTAGTGATGAGGTGGCAGCAACATGAGGAGACCACAGAGTGGCCTAGTGACAGAGTGGGGAGGTGGCATCAGCATGAGGAGACCACAGAGTAGTTATGTGGCAGCAGCATGAGGAGACCACAGAGTGGCCCATTGACATAGTGGGGAGGTAGCAGCAGCATGAGGAGACCACAGGGTGGCCCGTTGACATAGTGGTGAGGTGGCAGCAGCATGAGGAGACTACAGAGTGGCCCAGTGAAAGAGTGGGGAAGTGGCAGCAGCATGCGGAGTCCACAGAGTGGCCCAGAGACAAAGTGTAGATGTAGCAGCATGAGGAGACCACAGAGTGGCCCAGTGACATAGTGTTGAGGTAGCAGCAGCATGAGGAGACCACAGAGTGGTGAGGTGGCAGCAGCATGATGAGACCACAGAGTGGCCCATTGACATGGCAGGGGGGTAGCAGCAGCATAAGGAGACCACAGAGTGGCCCAGTGACAGTGGTGAGGTGGCAGCAGCATGAGGAGCCCACAGAGTGGCCCAGTGAAAGAGTGCAGAAGTGGCAGCAGCATGAGGAGACCACAGAGTGGCCCAGAGACATAGTGGTGAACTGGCAGCAGCATGAGCATACCACAGAGTAGTGATGTGGTAGCAGCATGAGGAGACCACAGAGTGGCCTATTGACATAGTGTTGAGGTAGCAGCAGCATGAGGAGACCACAGATTGGCCCAGTGACATAGTGGTGAGGTGGCAGAAGCATGAGGAGACCAGAGAGTAGTGATGTGGCAGCAGCATGAGGAGACCACAGAATGGCCCAATGGCAGAGTGGGGAGGTGGCAGCAGCATGAGAAGACCACAGAGTATTAATGTGGCAGCAGCATGAGGAGACCACAGAGTGGTCCAGAAACATAGTGGGGAGGTAGTAGCAGCATGAGGAGACCACAGAGTGGCCCAGTGAAATAGTGGTGAGGTGGCAGCTGCATGAGGAGACCACAGAGTGGACCAGTGAAAGAGTAGGGAAGTGGCAGCAGAATGAGTCCACAGAGTGGCCTAGAGACATAATGTTGATGTAGCAGCATGAGGATACCACAGAGTGGTTAGGTAGCAGCAGCATGAGGAGACCACAGAGTAGGATGTGGCAGCAGCACGAGGAAACCACAGAGTGGGCTAGTGACATAGTGGTGAGGTGGCAGCAGCATGAGGAGACCACAGAGTGGACCAGTGAAAGAGTGGGGAAGTGGCAGCAGAATGATACCACAGAGTGGCCTAGAGACATAATGTTGATGTAGCAGCATGAGGAGACCACAGAGTGGCCCAGTGACATAGTGGTGAGGTGGCAGCAGCATGAGGAGACCACAGAGTGGACCAGTGAAAGAGTGGGGAAGTGGCAGCAGAATGATACCACAAAGTGGCCTAGAGACATAATGTTGATGTAGCAGCATGAGGAGACCACAGAGTGGCCCAGTGACATAGTGGTGAGGTGGCAGCAGCATGAGGAGACCACAGAGTGGACCAGTGAAAGAGTGGGGAAGTGGCAGCAGAATGAGACCACAGAGTGGCCTAGAGACATAATGTTGATGTAGCAGCATGAGGAGACCACAGAGTGGCCGTGTGACAGAGTGAAGAGGTGGCAACAGCATGAGGAGACAACAGAGTGGCCCAGTGACATAGTGTTGAGGTGGCAGCAGCATGAGGAGACCACAGAGTAGTGATGTGGCAGCAGCATGAGGAGACTACAGAGTGGCCCAATGACAGAGTGGAGAGGTGGCAGCAATATGAGGAGACCACAGAATATTAATGTTTCAGCAGCATGAAGAGACTACAGAGTGGCCCATTGACATAGTGTTGAGGTAGCAGCAGCAGAGGAGACCACAGAGTGGCCTAGAGACATAATGTTGATGTAGCAGCATGAGGAGACCACAGAGTGGCCCAGTGACATAGTGGTGAGGTGGCAGCAGCATGAGGAGACCACAGAGTGGACCAGTGAAAGAGTGGGGAAGTGGCAGCAGAATGAGACCACAGAGTGGCCTAGAGACATAATGTTGATGTAGCAGCATGAGGAGACCACAGAGTGGCCCAGTGACATAGTGGTGAAGTGGCAGCAGCATGAGGAGACCACAGAGTAGTGATGTGGCAGCAGCATGAGGAGACCACAGAGTGGCCGTGTGACAGATTAAGGGAGGCGGCAACAGCATGAGGAGACAACAGAGTGGCCCAGTGACATAGTGTTGAGGTGGCAGCAGCATGAGGAGACCACAGAGTAGTGATGTGGCAGCAGCATGAGGAGACCACAGAGTGGTGAAGTGGCAGCAGCATGAGGAGACCACAGTGTGGCCCAAAGACATAGTGTTGATGTAGCAGCAGCATGAGGAGACCACAAAGTGGCACAGTGACCCATATCAGACTATGTAATGGAGGCTACCAGGTGTCTTGTTTTATATGTAGTGTATGTGCCTTCACCTGGCATTCAAACACTCTTTGCACCTGGTAGCCTCCATTACATAGTCTGATATGGGTGTGGCTTACAGTCTGGCTTTGTTCACATTGCACTAGTTGTCCTGCTAGGCGGTTGTGTGGAAGCCTGGCTGTGAGCTGGATTACATCACCCTCAGACCTTGTTCACACCATAGGTAGCGTAGTGGTAGGACCCCTTGCCATGCTGAGAACCGTGACGTGGTGCTTGGGGCTCCGATATCTTCCTGACAGGAATATATTGGCAAAAGTCTCAGCTTTTAATATCTGCATTTATGACTAGCCAGTATAGTCAGTGGCATATCCGTGTGGTGCATTTTTTCTGTGATTTATGATTATATTTTCATCCGCACAATGCTCCGTTTTGTGTAGGATGCCTTTGTGGTGCATGTGGACCGCGCCGACATCCTCCACCGTATGCAAAATATTTTTTGCTGGGGATAGTCGTTTGCTGCGGTCCACATGCGGTGGGGCTGCTCCCCCAATGAAAAACACGCTACAGTGTTAGGGGTTGAGCAGCTCCCCCAGATTTGCCACTATATTTCTGTGTTTTTGTCTTGTTTTATATGTAGTGTATGTGCCTTCACCTGGCATTCAAACACTCTTTGCACCTGGTAGCCTCCATTACATAGTCTGATATGGGTGTGGCTTACAGTCTGGCTTTGTTCACATTGCACTAGTTGTCCTGCTAGGCGGTTGTGTGGAAGCCTGGCTGTGAGCTGGATTACATCACCCTCAGACCTTGTTCACACCATAGGTAGCGTAGTGGTAGGACCCCTTGCCATGCTGAGAACCGTGACGTGGTGCTTGGGGCTCCAATATCTTCCTGACAGGAATATATTGGCAAAAGTCTCAGCTTTTAATATCTGCATTTATGACTAGCCAGTATAGTCAGTGGCATATCCGTGTGGTGCATTTTTTCTGTGATTTATGATTATATTTTCATCCGCACAATGCTCCGTTTTGTGTAGGATGCCTTTGTGGTGCATGTGGACCGCGCCGACATCCTCCACCGTATGCAAAATATTTTTTGCTGGGGATAGTCGTTTGCTGCGGTCCACATGCGGTGGGGCTGCTCCCCCAATGAAAAACACGCTACAGTGTTAGGGGTTGAGCAGCTCCCCCAGATTTGCAACTATATTTCTGTGTTTTTGTCTAGCATCAGAAGATAGCCAGAAGAAACAGGCCTCTTTTGTCAAAGTGTAGATGTGGCACCATGATGCATCAGGCACTGGTGTTTGAAAATCCTGGCTGATCCACGCCTAATTCATCTTGACAAAGGTCAGTTTCTCCACATTTTGGGTCGATAGGCGAGTTTTCCCTGGGGTAACTATGGCCCCCGTCACACTAAACACCTGCTCTGATGCAACACTGCTGGCCAGGCAGGAAAGCTTGTCCAGGGCAAACTCAGCTAGTTGCAGCCACAAATCGAGTTTGGCTGCCCAGTAGGCCAGGGGATCTTCGATGTGGGGTGACAGGGTGCACTCCAAGTATGCCACAACCTGCTGGTTCAGGTTCTGATCTTTGTCTACCTGCTGCTGTTTGTGAGTAGTTTCTTCATTAAGCGGGTGAAGAAAACTGCTCATCAGCGACTCTAGACTTACGTTGCTGCTGATGGAGCTGGTACTGCTCCTGCATTCCCACCCACCCAACAGCATCCATGGCAGTGGAACGTGAGCGTTCCCCCAGGCAGACCTGTGTGAGGATGGGTGATGCCGCACATAGGCAGCGGCCAACTGACCACATAGGATGTCTCGATAGTAGTTCAGTTTGTCCTCCCTCTCAGCGGGTGTAAAAAAAGGCCCCCATTTTGGACCAGTAGTGATGGGCTAACATGGTGGAGAGCCAGTAGTGATCCCTCTGCTGAATGGTGACAATTCGGCTGTCACTACGCAAGCAAGTGGTCATGCATAGGGCCGTTTTTGCAAGTGACTCGGAGGGACTCCCTGTCTCCATCTCCACTGCATACTGCCACGGTGTGTCTGGGTCCTCTGCCTCTTCCTCATTGCCCTGTAGCATTTCTGGCTGCTCCTGCTCTCCTAGTTCAGCCCCCACAGGGCTCATGTGGCCGTGAGATGTAGTGGCCACGTCTCCTGTCCCCTGGCCAGCCAGATTTAGCAGCATCTGTTCCAGGACATGAATCAGTGGAATGAATTTTTTTTTATCCCATAGTCCTGGCGACTGACAAATAAAGTGGCCTCCTCAAAATGCTCAAGCAAACGGTAGGTGTCACGCATGAGCTGCCACTGGCTAACATCTAAGTTACACAGGGGAGTACCTCTATCCACCTGTATCATCAATAAATCGTTTATGGCCTTTCTCTGTTTGTATAGTCAGTCCAACATATGGAGGGTGGAATTCCAACGGGTGGAAACGTTGCATATCAGCCTATGTTGGGGGATGCCGTTCTGCAGCTCAAGGAGGGTGTGCTTTGCGGTGTACGAGTGGCTAAAGTGCATACAAAGTTTCCTGACCATTTTTAGGATGTCTTGCAGATGGGCAGAAGACTTCAGGAACCGCTTTACAACCAGATTGAACACGTGCAACATGCAGGGCTCATGGCTCAGCCCTCCTTGACACAGCGCTGACACCATGTTCTTACTGTTGTCGGTCACCATGGTTTCGATTTTGAGTTGTCCTGCACATGTGGTATGCTGGTGGGGCACTGTGAATTGTCTCTGCAGTGGAGGCTGAGGACACGGTGGAGGATGAGGAGGCAGAGACGGACATTGTCGCAGGACCAACGGCGTGAGAACGTGCAGGCAGAAGCGGCGCCACCTGGCCAAGTTGCTGGTGTGGCTGGGCAGGAACCACATTTAATAGAGAATGTGAAGGATGGCTCTCCCTCTCCCAGGAACCACATTTACCCAGTGGGCCGTAAAGTACTTATATTGTCCTGGACCGTAGTTACAGCCCAAACGTCAGCGCTGCTGTGCACTTTGGCAGACACCGACAAGTTTAAGGACAGGCCCACCTTTTGTTCTACATATGTATGCAGGGCTGGTACTGCCTTTTTGGCAAAGAAATGACGGCTTGGGACTCTCCACCTTGGCTCAGCACAAGCCATTAGTTCTCTGAAAGGTGCAGAGTCCACCACTTGGAAAGGGAGGGACTGCAGCACCAGCAACTTGGCCAGGAGCACGTTCAGCTTCTGCGCCGTTGGATGAGTGCACGCATACTGTTGTCTTTTGGGAATTGCTTTGGTGATCGATTGCTGACAGAATGACTGACAAGGAGGAGCATGAGCAGATGATGGGAAGGACAGACAGCTCCCTTCGGCTGAGGTGAAGCCTTGACTGCATACATTTGGGTGAGTGCCACTGGGTGAACCAGCAGGCTGAACCACCACATCGGGGCCACGGTTCTCCCAGGCCACTTTATGGTGATGCTGCATGTGTTGACGCAGGGCGGTGAAACCAACATTGGCACCCTGGCCATGCTTCACCTTCTGCCCACAAATTCGGCAAATGGCCATGTTCACCTCCTCCGGCGGCTTAACAAAATACTGCCACACCACCGAGTATGGCATTTCCCCCCCAACACTTCGTACTGACTGCCTGATACCCCTGCCTCCGTGAACGCCTGCACCGCTACTTCCTGGGCTGGTAGGCTCCTGCGAAGCGGGCGGTCTACCCCGGGCTCGTTTGGCTCCAGACCTCCTACTGCTGGCACCTTGCTGGCTCAGCCACTGCCTCATGCGCAAGCTGCAACCCTCTTCTCCTGATGATAATGAAGCCCCTTCTTCACCCAGCTCCCAAGTGCGATCGGCTTCATCATCATCCACTACTGTCTGCACGTCACTGATGTCCCCCTCAATGGTCTCTGAGCCAGGAGCCTGACAGCTCGCAACATCACCTCCCACGTGACTCTCCTCATCACTACTTGCCCACCGACCGGAGGAAGCGGCGGATGTCTCCTCCAGATCTTGGCTGGGCAGTAGCTGCTGACTGTCCTCTAGTAGCTCATCGCTGTATAGTGGAGCTGAGCCCACAGCATGTAATACTTCTCTAGCAGAGGGAACAGAAAAGGACAGAGGCAGGTTGAGGACAGGTGAGGGCACTGCTCACGGGCCATGCCAACTAAACGTTGTGTCTGAAGAACCCACGACTCTTGGCTGGGGGTGTCTGATGTAATTTGCGACTAAGTAGAAGACAGAGTCAACCATTCAAGCACTGCTGGGTTGCTGGTCAAGACACGACCGCTAGATGACACTGGGAGCTCAGGCTTCTCGAAGTTACCCCTGCTGCCACGGCCCACTTACTCTGCTTCTACTTGTGCCTGCGCCAGAAACATTTTGGCCATTGCCCATTCACTTTGAAGGGCCTGTCACTTTTCTGTCTGACATACTGTTAGACCAAATAAATAAATAAAAAGGAAATTAATACGTCCCAAAAAAGCTGTAGAACAATGTAGCTCGACAGCAGAGCGGCAAATAAAGCGTACTTGTTTGTTCCACTAATACACCCCAAAAAAGGCTGTAGTACAAAGTTACTGCACCGCAGAACGGCAAATAATACGTACTTTTTATACTATTAGAACAACCCAAAAAAAAGTGTGTAGTACAATGTAACTGCACCGCAGAATGGCAAATAAGATGTCCTTTTTTACACTTATACACCCCCAAAAGAAACTGTAAAACAATTTAAATGCACCGCAGAACGGTTAATATGATGTAAGTATATTTCCTAAAAATACACCCTGCAACACAGCACTTGCACCCCAATAACAAACAAGGTTAGCTGGAATTACAGAGGTATCATCTAATGCAAACCTAAAAGCAGCAGTATAATGGCAATTTGGACCCCCAATTAGTGCAGCAAGGTGTAATAGAATCGCTCCTATTACCCAGGCTGTACACTCTCCTATTGCACCCTGTTCTCCTTTTATAGTGTAGATGATGCCTCCCTATCCTTTCCCTACACCTTGAATAATCTTTACCTGAACTTGTAAATAGTTTTTTGAGCACAAAGAAGTATTTCCTAGCACTGTCCCTAGCGCCTGCTAACGGTTCTCCCTGCACTAAGTACACTGGAAAATGGCAGAATCCAAAAAGGCTGAGGCTATCTATAGGGCTGTGACATCACAGGGCTGGCTGCTGATTGGCTGCATGAATGGCATTGTGGGTGATCCCTCGTTCCCAGAGTTCTTTGCTCCATGTCATAACACGTGCAGCAGCCATTTTAGGAAAAAATGTGATTCATTACCACGAAGCGTGAGGAAATTCGGATTCGGTGCAAATCCAATTTTTTCAGAAATTTGGATCGAATTCCACTTCGTCAACTTCGATTCGCTCATCTCTACTAATCACATTGTAACATACAGTGGAAACATAACTCCTCAACTCCCCGAGGGCAGAGGGTGACATTTTACATCGACCACACAACGCAGTGATTCAAAGCAGTGTCAGACGAGCCAACCGCCGGAGGACTAAAGATTCCAGAAGGAACAAGGCTAACAAGTTTAGGCCTAACTGCAATGAAAAGAATTCTCACAAGATGGCGCTGCTGCATCAATTTTCTGCACAACAGGGGAGCCTCCTATAGTCCTGTATTATCCATCATATAATGATTACAGCGATCTATACTGTACAGAACAGTAGGCATAAAACATGGGGGAGGATCAGGCGTGAATGTCAGTCATGGTGTGTCAGTTTTATGCAACCTATTATATGTTAGTCCTAGTGTGTCAGTTATTATATGTCCATCACTGTGTGTCACTTGTTACATGTCAGTCATTGTGTCAGTTATTACACGTCAGTCACGGTGTGTCAGTTATTGCACGTCGGTCATTGTGTCAGTTATTACATATCAGTCATAGTGTGTCAGTTATTACACGTTAGTGATGGTGTGTCAGTTATTACACGTCAGTCATGGTGTGTCAGTTATTACACGTCAGTCATGGTGTGTCAGTTATGGAGAGCACCCGACAGTTTAGGGAGGGTGATGAGGGACTGGTGGTGCTCCCCCCCCCCCCCTTTTTCCCCTTCCTAGGTTATAGTCAGGCCTCCTGCTCTTCTGGTGGTAGGTTTGGGTAGGGCAGGGTTAATGGGGGCTGGGAAGGAGTGTGAGGGGTTAATGGAGGGTGGTATTGCCAGTAAGCAGGAAGGGGAGGTGGTTGTAGTTAGGGGTATATATACGCCCCCTTCTGCCCCTGCCTCTTCCTCTTTTCCGGAGAAGGCAAGCTGGCCCGCCCTCCCTCCCCTTTTGATGGTGTTGGTTTGCCTTGTGTTTGGTTGGTCATATTGTTTTTCTTTCTCGAGGTCCCTGAGTTGGTGTGGAATTCGGAAGTCACAGCTGGCGGCAATGTGGAGAACAGGAGCATAATCGGAGCTGAGTTGGCGCACGTGCCCTCTGGTGTTCAGGGGTTGGCACACCGCACAGAAGGAGTGGTTGGAGGAGGAGTTTAAATTTGCCTGTTTAACGTGAGCTGTGGCCGACAATCACCCAGTAAAAGAGTTAAACATTTGAACGGTGTCCGTGTCCTTGTGTTTTAGGATAAATGGGATATGGGGTGGGGCCTGAAGGTAGGTCATATCCTAACCCAGGTGTTTTCCTGAATACCAACAGTCTTACATGTCAGTCATTGTGCCAGTTATTACATATCAGTCATAGTGTGTCAGTTATTACATGTCAGTCATAGTGTGTCAGTTATTACATATCAGTCACGGTGTGTCAGTTATTACACGTCAGTCATGGTGTCAGTTATTACATGTCAGTCATAGTGTGTCAGTTATTACACGTCAGTCACGGTGTGTCAGTTATTACATATCAGTCACGGTGTGTCAGTTATTACACGTCAGTCATGGTGTGTCAGTTATTACACGTCAGTCATGGTGTCAGTTATTACATGTCAGTCATAGTGTGTCAGTTATTACACGTCAGTCATGGTGTGTCAGTTATTACACGTCAGTCATGGTGTCAGTTATTACATGTCAGTCATAGTGTGTCAGTTATTAGAGGTCAGACACTGCGTGTGAGTTATTACAGTCATGGTGTGTCGGTTATTACACATCAGTCACAGTGTGTCAGTTATTACAGTCGCGGTGTGTCAGTTATTACATGTCAGTC
The DNA here is from genome assembly GCF_014858855.1 of Bufo gargarizans. NCBI lineage: Eukaryota > Metazoa > Chordata > Amphibia > Anura > Bufonidae > Bufo > Bufo gargarizans. Next base: position 700,222,792 of record NC_058081.1, read on the forward strand.
ACTGTGTCAGTTATTACAGTCATGGTGTGTCAGTTATTACACATCAGTGTAGGGGATGATGAGACCCGCACACCCTGTTTTAGTGGTGGGTGCCCACGGAGGACGATAAAACGTCACGTAGCACAGAGAAGAAATTCGTGGCACACCAGAGTAAATTTGATGCAATTTAATTCATTGATGTTTTACATCATTTCATTTCATAACTTCATGTATATATACACATAATTAATACATCCGGATCGCAAATTAGGCTTGTATAACGTGTCCCAACGTTTCGGCCATATATCTGGCCTTTGTCAAGGGATCTGTGAAAAATTATATAAATAGAAATCACTAATAAGTACATATAATGATGAAAGTGAAATGAGGGTCATATGCAAAAATAAACAATAAATAATAAATGGTCAGGTATATATGTCAAATCAAGAAACAAAACAAGAGAAAATATAATTTCATGGGTATCATCCCTAAAAGAAAAATCACAGTGCGGCATTGACAGAGAACATATGTGGGGTAATAGTAAAGGCGCCATATAATCAAATGGTAGACATGAGTCAGTGGAAGTCACTGAATGCATCCATGTTGGTAAAGTATTGTCATATAAACCAGGGAGTATGGCTGGGTGCCCCACTATATGTTGTCAGAGGTATCAGGAGATACCTGTTACTGTAAACAGACCTGTTAGGGAGGAAAGAGAAGACCAGCGATTACCTGTGGTTATGATAGCGGAGACCTCGACCGGATGTGTCCGCAGTGAGAGGCGCGCTGGGATTTATAAAGGGTACTAGATTGTATCGTCTCTGTGGTGGCTGCGTGCGTCCTTGATGACGTCACGCCGCTCGCGCATGCGCGCTAGCCTCTGCTGGACAAGTGAGGGCATGTGAGTTGCCCTTACTACAGGAATCAAACTACTGATATATAGAGGGCCCTGGTGTCGCGTTATAGCTATATGGAGGGCGCTATTGAGTCACAGCTAATGTCTGGTCTGTTGGAGATGTGAAATAATAAAGACAAATAATAAAAACAAATGACATTATGTAGATAGCACCGTCCTCTGTTAGTCACAGGTAATGGCATATAATAATAACTGGGTTATATGGATGAGTGGGAAGGGGGAAGGAACAGTGGGAGGGTAAAGGGTTAGGGGAAGGGAAACAGGGGGAAGGGAAAGGATAAGGAAAGGGGGAGGTTGTGGGGATTGGAGGGGTAATCTCACCCATATGTTCTAGATCTAAACTCCCATTTTATCGAATCTGTGAGGAGAAACATATAATAATTGTTATTAGGGATATAGGATTGAACAGTGATAATAATAACAGCATAAAGTCCATTATATATTAAAGAAGAAATCGCATTCCCGGTTTAATCCTCTAGGGTTCAATGTGTCCAGGCGGTGGATCCAGTAAGATTCCCTTTGTTTAAGCAATAGTATCTGATTTCCACCCCTCCGTGGGGTTTTTATCTGCTCTAATACCTGAAATCTTAAAGATGAGATCTGGTGATTTCGTTCCTTAAAGTGAGCAGGGATAGGTAGAAGTAACTGATTGGTCCTGATAGTGGACTTGTGCTTCGAGATCCTGTCTCTGATATGTTGGGTGGTTTCACCCACATAACAAAGTCCGCATGGGCATTTGATCAGATACACCACATTTGTGGAGTCGCATGTAAAAAAGTCATTAATGGTGTAGCGTTTACCCGAATGTGGGTGTGTTACCGTGTTCCCTTTAATCACACTTGAGCACTGTGCACAGTGAAGGCAAGGAAAGGTGCCTGATTGTGGGGTGCCAAGGAACCTCTGCCGTGGGAGTTTTGTCAATGGTCCGATATCTGCTCGGACCAATCCATCCCTGATGTTTTTGGTACGTTTATAGCAGGTTAGCGGCGGAGTTTGAAATTCTGCTATCCTTGGATAGGCTTGTGTCAGTATATGCCAATGACGTTTGAGTATGTACTGAATCTTTGGTGTTAAAGGATGGTAAGTAAGTATACTGGGTATACGTCTAGAGGATTGTGGCTGTGACTTGGTCATATCTGTAGATTTGGGTTGCTGTGCAAAGGAATCATTGGGGTAGCCTCTCTCAATGAATTTCTTAGTCATTTCGTCTAATCTTTTTACCTTTGTGGAGGAATCGCTGACGATGCGTTCTACCCAAATCTACAGATATGACCAAGTCACAGCCACAATCCTCTAGACGTATACCCAGTATACTTACTTACCATCCTTTAACACCAAAGATTCAGTACATACTCAAACGTCATTGGCATATACTGACACAAGCCTATCCAAGGATAGCAGAATTTCAAACTCCGCCGCTAACCTGCTATAAACGTACCAAAAACATCAGGGATGGATTGGTCCGAGCAGATATCGGACCATTGACAAAACTCCCACGGCAGAGGTTCCTTGGCACCCCACAATCAGGCACCTTTCCTTGCCTTCACTGTGCACAGTGCTCAAGTGTGATTAAAGGGAACACGGTAACACACCCACATTCGGGTAAACGCTACACCATTAATGACTTTTTTACATGCGACTCCACAAATGTGGTGTATCTGATCAAATGCCCATGCGGACTTTGTTATGTGGGTGAAACCACCCAACATATCAGAGACAGGATCTCGAAGCACAAGTCCACTATCAGGACCAATCAGTTACTTCTACCTATCCCTGCTCACTTTAAGGAACGAAATCACCAGATCTCATCTTTAAGATTTCAGGTATTAGAGCAGATAAAAACCCCACGGAGGGGTGGAAATCAGATACTATTGCTTAAACAAAGGGAATCTTACTGGATCCACCGCCTGGACACATTGAACCCTAGAGGATTAAACCGGGAATGCGATTTCTTCTTTAATATATAATGGACTTTATGCTGTTATTATTATCACTGTTCAATCCTATATCCCTAATAACAATTATTATATGTTTCTCCTCACAGATTCGATAAAATGGGAGTTTAGATCTAGAACATATGGGTGAGATTACCCCTCCAATCCCCACAACCTCCCCCTTTCCTTATCCTTTCCCTTCCCCCTGTTTCCCTTCCCCTAACCCTTTACCCTCCCACTGTTCCTTCCCCCTTCCCACTCATCCATATAACCCAGTTATTATTATATGCCATTACCTGTGACTAACAGAGGACGGTGCTATCTACATAATGTCATTTGTTTTTATTATTTGTCTTTATTATTTCACATCTCCAACAGACCAGACATTAGCTGTGACTCAATAGCGCCCTCCATATAGCTATAACGCGATACCAGGGCCCTCTATATATCAGTAGTTTGATTCCTGTAGTAAGGGCAACTCACATGCCCTCACTTGTCCAGCAGAGGCTAGCGCGCATGCGCGAGCGGCGTGACGTCATCAAGGACGCACGCAGCCACCACAGAGACGATACAATCTAGTACCCTTTATAAATCCCAGCGCGCCTCTCACTGCGGACACATCCGGTCGAGGTCTCCGCTATCATAACCACAGGTAATCGCTGGTCTTCTCTTTCCTCCCTAACAGGTCTGTTTACAGTAACAGGTATCTCCTGATACCTCTGACAACATATAGTGGGGCACCCAGCCATACTCCCTGGTTTATATGACAATACTTTACCAACATGGATGCATTCAGTGACTTCCACTGACTCATGTCTACCATTTGATTATATGGCGCCTTTACTATTACCCCACATATGTTCTCTGTCAATGCCGCACTGTGATTTTTCTTTTAGGGATGATACCCATGAAATTATATTTTCTCTTGTTTTGTTTCTTGATTTGACATATATACCTGACCATTTATTATTTATTGTTTATTTTTGCATATGACCCTCATTTCACTTTCATCATTATATGTACTTATTAGTGATTTCTATTTATATAATTTTTCACAGATCCCTTGACAAAGGCCAGATATATGGCCGAAACGTTGGGACACGTTATACAAGCCTAATTTGCGATCCGGATGTATTAATTATGTGTATATATACATGAAGTTATGAAATGAAATGATGTAAAACATCAATGAATTAAATTGCATCAAATTTACTCTGGTGTGCCACGAATTTCTTCTCAGTTATTACACATCAGTCACAGTGTGTCGGATATCACAGTTGCGGTGTGTCAGTTATTACAAGTCAGTCACTGTGTCAGTTATTACAGTCATGGTGTGTCAGTTATTACAGTCATGGTGTGTCTGTTATTACAAGTCAATTGGGGCAGATTTTTTAAAACTGCCTAAAAGAACAACTGCCTTTGTTGCCCATAGCAACCAATTGAAGCAGAGCTTTAATTTTTCGAGAGCAGAATGAAAGCTGTGTAGTGATTGATTGCTATGGGTAAAAAGATGTATTTGTCAGTCATAGTGAGTCACCGTATGTCTGTCGGGGTATTTCAGTCATTGTGTGTCAGTCATACACGTTCTGGAATCTCACAGTGGTAAAGATGATGATAAGTGATGATATCCTGAGTGACCACTTGCAATGGATACAAATTCCCTGGGACAGTGATACCACCACCACCACCACCTTAAACCTCAACTTGACTGTCAGCCAAAAATACCCCCCCACACATGACCTCATCGCAGGGAACTACAACCTCCAGCATGGTACTTACAGATTCCTCCTCACTGATCCAGAACTCCAGCTCTGACAGACGTAGATCCTATCACCACAGCGATCTCCTGAGAGCTCCGGCTGCTTCTCTTGCGCTGCCACCCCTCCCAGAGGAGATCTCCGTGTGGTAGCGATGATGATGATGATGAAGGAGCACTGCTGTGTATCACTCATCATCATAATCATCATCATTTATACTCTGCTCAGTCACTGCAACCAGAAATGCTACACAGATACCCCCTCTGCAGATACTACTATTCATTTATTTTGTGCACTTATATAGCGCTACTATATTCCGCTGCCCTTTACAGACATTAGCATCAGGCTGTCCCCGGGAGGGCTCACAATCTGAGTTCTCTATCGGTATGTCTTTAGAATGTGTGTGTGGGGGGGGGGGGGGACCGGAGTACCCCTAGGAAACCCACTCAAATACTGGGAGAACATACAAACTCCATGCAGATGTTGTCCTTGGTCGGATTAAAACCCAGGACCCCAGAGCTGAGCCACCGTGTACTATCCACATTTACCCCCCAATACTCCACTCCTAGGTATACCCACCTGCAGATAGCCCCACACATACACCCCTGAAATCCCCCACTCCCAGACATACCCACTTGCTGATAATCTCTTCATAAAACCTCCTCTGCAATAACCCCCACACATATAACCCCAATACCCCCTACTCTCAGAGATACCCACCTGCTGATACTTCCTTCATAAAACCCCTTCTTCAGATACTCCCACACATTTACCCCCTGACAGCCCCCACTCTCAGAGATACCTACCTGCTGATACTCCTTCCACAAAAAGATACCCATCCCAGAGATCCAAAAACTGCCGTCACACAGATAATTCCTTCCTCAGACACCTTCAAGAGCAGGGGCGGATTGGGAACTTAAAGTGGCCCTGGAAAAAAACCTAAAAGTTGTAGAAGACGGGACAAAATAAGTAGACATGGGCAACACAAGTAGGCGGGGCCTGCAATAACATAGTGCAGCACAGAATACCGCCCCTGCAGAACCAAGTACAATAGGGCAGCACAAATTACGTCCGCCCCAATCTCAGTATCTGTATCACAGTTGAGTTCAGGAGGGCACCTGTGGCCATTGAGCATTAGATCATTATGTACCTGGCCTGTGGTCATTAAGAGGGCTTGAGTGGCCCCCTGGGCTTCAGCCTACAGGGAAATTTCCCTGTAGGGTCTATGGCCAATCCGCCCCTGCTCCAGAGATACCGCTACATAAAAGATACCTCCCTCCAGATATACCCCCAACAGATACACCTCTCCGCAGATTTACCCCAATACATATACCCCCCTCCCATAGATAGCCCTCCAGAGATAGAAACCTGCAGATACTCCCTCATGAAAGATACCTGCATAAAATAAAATAATAATAAAATAAATAAAGATACCCCTATCCACAGATCACTCCTCTGCAGATACCCCCACAGATACACCTCCCTCCACAGATACCTACCACACAGAGACCCCCACAGACAGATCACGCTCTACTCAGATGCTTCCCTCTACAGATACTTCGCACCAGATAACTCTTTCCATAGATACCTCTCTTCATTGTACCCCCCCTTCCAGAGATGTACCACAAAACTCCATGGCTCCCACATTGGGTCTCACCCCCACCGGGGCAGATGTCCTCTGTGTCCGGAAGATTCTGGAATATCAATGTCTAAACCTAATGAGGTTCTTCTCTTTCTCTCGATTTGGAAGGTCTACAGATGAATGTATCTCTGTATAAATGAAATGTTCTACACCTTTCTAATAGAATTTATGTTCGAAACCCTCATCATCTCTGCTTATTGTCAGTGAATGAGAACATTCTTGTTTACATTCAGAGGCCGCACCACCTACGTAGTCCTGCTCTTAGCTGAAGGTTTGTTACCACTGTAACCAGTCTAGACAACGCTCTGTGAGCTGAACAGTATGGGCTCCAGACTGACACACTGTAGCAAACCAGCAGACGGATTTGTGCAGCTGCTACTGATGCATTTACCTCCTAGGGCAGGGGTCAGAAACCTCCATCACTCCATCTGTTGTGAAACTACATCGCCCAGCATACTCCATTCACTTCTATAGGAGTTCCAAGAACAGCTGAGCAAGGGTGCATGCTGGGAGTTGTAGTTTCACAGCAGCCAGAGTGCCGAAGGTTGCGTACCCCTCTACTAGAGCATTGTCTAGACTGGATTCAATTGTAGCCACATCTCAGCTGTGAGCAGACTAGGGATGTACAGGGTTTGCTGTCTGTGAATGTAAACAAGAATATTCTCATTCACTGACAGCAAACAGAGATCTTAAAAATGGTGCTGAATTATAACACAAAGAACTTGTCATTTACACACTGATTAATCTGCATTTTTATTACATTTAAATTATTTATCATCTGCGAAGTGGTTAAAAATTAGCTCTGGAGGTAACCATAGTACAAGACGAGATGTAACAGCAGCATTGTGGCTACAGCTCTGGAGGCAACCACAGTACAAGACGAGATGTAATAGCAGAATTGTGACTGCAGCTCTGGATGTCACTGAAGTAAAAGATGTGATATAACAGCAGAATTGTGACTGCAGCTCTGAAGGTGACCAAAGTACAAGACATGCTATAACAGCAGAATTTTGACTGCAGCTCTGGATGTGACTGAAATACAAGACGTGATATAACAGCAGAATTGTGACTGCAGCTCTTGAGATGACTGAAGTACAAGACGTGATATAACAGCAGAATTGTGACTGCAGCTCTGGAGGTGACTGAAGTACAAGACGTGATATAACAGCAGAATTGTGACTGCTGCTCTGGAGGTGACTGAAGTACAAGACGTGATATAACAGCAGAATTGTGACTGCAGCTCTTGAGATGACTGAAGTACAAGACGTGATATAACAGCAGAATTGGGACTGTGGCTCTGAAGGTGACTGAAGTACAAGACGTGATATAACATCAGAATTGTGACTGCAGCTCTGGAGGTGACTGAAGTACAAGACATGATATAACAGCAGAATTGGGACTGTGGCTCTGAAGGTGAAGACATGATGCAAGATCAGAATTGTGACTCTTGGTTTCAGAGAGGCTGCTTCCATTATCATCCAGGAGGATGGGAGTGATGATTATACATTGCACCTGTGGATCTACATAACTTCAGGGGAACCGACGCCAGTGCAGGGATATTAAGACTCCGGTCTTAATAAATGACCCCCTTAGTTCCTACTGGAAATGGCTGATAATAGACAGTAATAGTAAATGCTTAACGACACAATACCTATTGACATAATGTCAAATAGTTGCAGAAAATTCCACAACAGTAACAAGGCCTTAGAGTGATGTGACTGAGAAAGGGTTAAAACTAAGCAGATACCTGTCACCCTTTCCTGTGCCAATATGTAGAAACATAGCCGGGGAGGCTGCGCTGGCAGCGGCCTGTGACAGATGGGATGGGTGCGTCATTCTCACCAGTGATGGCAACAACCTGCCCCTCTCTAAGAATATACAGTATGTTACATTTGATGACTTTCTATATTTAAATATAGTGTATTTATATATGATTTTACATCATTATAGGTGTTATATGTGTAACACCCCAGAGTAGTGTTACCACTTCTGCACCTTGCTACTGTCTTTATTGGTCTAACCTGAATGTAATTTTGTGTATTTATTCCAGGTCCTCTACAATAATGTGCATTCCTAATCTGTTTGCAACTGTTATGTTCATGAAATATGCCTGGTTCACCAGCAGGTGGCAGCAAACACGGCAGAGCTATACTTAGATAGAATGGAACCTTCCATTCCATTCTAAACTCCCCCCTCCCCACACACACACACCTCTGGAGAGAGGTGGGCGAGTCCTACTTCCTGCAGGAATGGTGGGGCAGAAGTTCTAGTCAGTGTAGCTTACCCCCTGCTAAGGGAAGGGTGTACAGGGACACGTCTCTGCTGGACGTTCCCATGCCAGCCAGAGCACCTTAAGCTCTGCTGGCCATGGAGACCAAAGCTTGAAGCCTCAGGAGCCAGGAGTAAAGTTCCCTGGCATAACCTAGAGTCATACAAAGTGAAGTGCAGCATACAGAAGAAGCTGAGTTATACAGCCAGCCTGTTAGTACAGCAGAGTCAGAGAGAAACAGATATAGCAGAGTGGAGTTTGCCTGCCAGTTTCATGCTAAAACCTGCTGCAACCAAGACAAAGCCTGTAAACTGTTTTGGAGAATGTTTATGCAAAGTGAAGCTGCCATTGAACTTCATCTCAAGGTCTGGACTCCAGTTATTCTTTTATCCCCCAATTATTCCCCCTATTTATTGCTTCGGAGCCAAAGCCTGGGGTCCAGCCATATCCAGGTAGGAGCAGCGTGACACATAAAGAGACATTTTAGGCCGCACTATACCACTCGGCATTCCTACACCTGGGTCGCGTTATAGAGGGTCCTATAAGGGCCTTATAAATCTCTCCTAAGGTCACACCTTAAGGGTCCATTCACACGTCCGTTGTTTCTTTCCTGTTCTGTTCCATTTTTCGCGGAACAGATCTGGACCAGTTCTGTACCCATTCATTTTCAATGGGTCCTGAAAAAAAATCTGACATTGAGCTGTCCGATTTTTTTCAGGACCCATTGAAAATGAATGGGTCCAGATCTGTTCCACAAAAAACGGAACAGATCAGGAAAGAAACAACGGACGTGTGAATGGACCCTAAACCTGTGCGGCGTTCCACCCCCCCCCCCCCCTCCCCATGGCCGATCGGGTCCCAGTGTTTAGGAATGCAGAGTGGTATGTTGCGGCCCTAATAGTTTGTGTCACGGTGATCCTACCTGGATACTGTCACTCCCCGGGGTTAGGCTCCTCAGCAACAAAGGAGTTGTAGTTAGCGAAGTAAGTGGAGTCCAGACTTGGTGAAGTTTAACGGCTTTAGGCTACTTTCACACCTGCGCTTTCCCTTTCCGCTATTGAGACCCGTCATAGAATCTCAATAGCAGAGGAAAGCGCTTCAGTTTTGTCCCCATTCGTTGTCAATAGGGACAAAACTGAACTGAATGGAATGCACCAGAATGCATTCCGTTCCGTTTGGTTGCATCCAGAGGTCGCGCTACATTTTTTCCGGAAGAGTAAAAATACTCCTCTTACCATTTTTGAGGAGTATTTTTAGCCGAGGAGGAGTACGAAATTTTAAGTAATTTTAAATACATAATACGTAGCATGCACTTGCTCACATCTGCGTTGGAGGCTGCGTCACAGATTTTGTTAAAAAGACTGAATAAAAAAATCCTTACGTGCAGGACTTTTTTGTCTGGTAAAAAGAGAGGATCCCAAACAGAAACTGAACGGATCCCATCATAGTCATTGGAGTCTGCTCAGCTCTGTTCCTGTCCGTTAGGCCTCATGCACACGACCGCTGTGTGTTTTGCAGTCTGCAAATTCGGATCCGCTAAACACGGATGTCGTCTGTGTGCGTTCCACAATTTGCAGAACGGCACGGACAGCCATTGATATAACTGCCTATTCTTGTCCGCAAAACGGACAAGAATAGGACAGGTTATATTGTTTTTGCGGACCACGCAACAATTTTTTTCCGCCCCATTGAAGTGAATGGGCTCGGATGCGGACCAAAACAACGGTCGTGTGCATGAGGCCTTAGGCTGGGTTCACATCATGTTTCGGTCATACGTTTAGCGTACATGAAAAAAACGTATACTGTAAAGGATGCCTTAGGCTCCATTCACACGTCCGCAATTTCGTTCCACATTTTGATGGCACGGTGGATTGTGTTCACTGGCAATGGTTTCTGGAAGTATTCCTGAGCCCATTCTGGGATTTCCTTTACAGTAGCATTCCTGTTTGTGGTGCAGTGTCGTTTAAGGGCCCGGAGATCACGGGCATCCAGTATGGTTTTACGGCCTTGACCCTTACGCACAGAGATTGTTCCAGATTCTCTGACTCTTCGGATGATGTTATGCACAGTTGATGATGATAGATGCAAAGTCTTTGCAATTTTTCTCTGGGTAACACCTTTCTGATATTGCTCCACTATCTTTCTGCGCAACATTGTGGGAATTGGTGATCCTCTACCCATCTTGGCTTCTGAGAGACACTGCCACTCTGAGAAGCTCTTTTTATACCCAATCATGTTGCCAATTGACCTAATTAGTGTTAATTGGTCTTCCAGCTCTTCGTTATGCTCAAATTTACTTTTTCCAGCCTCTTATTGCTACTTTTCCCAACTTTTTGGGGATTTGTTGACACCGTGGAAATTTGAATCAACGTATTTTTCCTTTAAAATGATACATTTACTCGGATTAAACGTTTGATCTGTCATCTACGTTCTATTACACATAAAATATTGACATTTGCTATCTCCACATCATTGCAGTCAGTTTTTATTCACAATTTGTGTCCCAACTTTTTTGGAATCCGGTTTGTATTATAGGTAATATTCTATTCTATTATTACATTATTATGGAGATTTATACAATTCTCTTATTACATGTTATTATATAGTGATATGTTATATTATTATAGTGCATTATTAGATTGTATGATTAAATTATTGTTGACTATTATACTATTATAATGTATTATTATATTATTTTGACTGGAAGCCTCTGCCAAAAAAAAAAACGGGACCATCAAATAACGAATTGTCAACCATGGTCCTGTCATAACCGGAATCATTTCAACACAGGCACTTGTCAGGCCCAGCCCCAACCATTAGGCGAGTCTACATTATGTCAGGATCTCATGGATAACAAAAAGCAGAATAAAAAAGTAATTCCAGCCCAAATTACTAAAACATAATAAATACTTTATTAATGCACATACATATAAGGCACATTTACAGTTATATGAATCTATTGTAACAACATCAACAGTTTACTATAATAGCCCATGAGGTGGCAGTACGAGAGGGAAATGCACATCCATAAGTCACAGACACATATCCATCTTCAACTCGCGTTTTGGCAACACCTTCATCTGGTGAGGCACATTATTACATGAGCCTGGTGCCTATACCTATAGATGAACTGTGTCTATAGTCAAAATGTATCTATAGGTGATCCTTTGTTTATAGATGAGTTGCCCATAATTGGGAATAGATGCTCTGAGATGTTGTGTTTCTATTTTTCCTGAAATGCAGGAAAAATATGACCTGCCATCCATAGGAGTGCAGATCATACAGCCAGTTGCCTTCTCCCCATTGTTTTCTAATGTTGTCCTGACTGTGGAAGCCTCATACTCTACCAAGAGGTAAGGGACATGGAGGCGAGATCCCTTTGCTACAGCTGTCATGATAATAAATATCCTGGGATTCCTTGGGCCCTGATCAGGGAATCCCTGAAGACCGGTCACTTTTACAATAGGGAAGGCAAACTGATTTCAGCTGCTCAGAGAAGCTTTGCAGGGCTGTAAACATATTGGGGCCTAATGATAGCCCTGGACAAGAATTCAAGAACACTCTACCCGGCCCCTCGCACCAGGCTTCTATGAGGCAGGGGTTGCCCAGGAGTGGAACATTTTTCTCTAAATTGGGTGGCATCAGTAGTGTGAGAAGAGTAGCACAATCGTCCATTTGTAGATGAGAAGCTCCCACATTGCTCCTCCAGACCCCACAGTAGACATCTACAGAACCTTGGGGTTAGTGTGTTCAGTGCTTTGTCGGTCCGCAGCTTTGGTGATCACATGTCTGATTTCGCTTTGGCTAAATCAACCATTTAATATCCTCATTCAAAATAGATACATATATACATCTGCACATAAAAACTAAAAACTTTAAATGACAATAAAATATATTAAAAGCAAACCGTGGCAATACCAAGAGAAATGTATGTATGATAGATCTGCTATTAACGTGGTATCGGATAGTAACTATCATCCGTACAATTATCAAAACACTGCCACACTAGGTACCATAATTGTGTAATGGTCCTATAAGTGATATTATATTAATAACTCGATTTATTACTCCCACATAACTCGATATAAAGATGCTGCATCCTTCAAATACAGTATGTATTTTGGTACATAATTAGTCACATCCGCAGAAGATTTATCTCCTTATAGGGATAATTGTCTCCTTCAAAGAAGGTTGATGTTAGTGATAGCTGTGGGTCTGTTAGTTAGTTTGCCACATTAGAGATACAAATGTTGCTATCAAATATCACTTGATTAATATTGTGTCCATTATATCTGCAGTTTTCTCAATCGTAATAGTGGAGGTGCTGTATCTCATTAAACAGTGTTAGCTGCCAATTAATGGGAGGTCAGTGCCCCGGTCTCTGCTACCTCCTTCCCACAGCCTACTCAGCTTGTGTTGCCTCCACTCCCAGTAGCATTCTCCACGATCCACCTGGCGTCCCATGGGACTCTGTAGTTTGGTGCTTAGCCTCCCACGTGTTTCAATGTATCTGCTCCAGGCTTCTCAAGCCTATGGTGTATCAAGGAATTGTGGGAGGAGGGTTAAGTAAAGTGCTCAAAGACGAAGCAATATTTTACAGATATCCATGGATATTAGTAGTGTGTCTTAGGGCTTGCAGGTATATCTTTCAAGACCAGACGCGTTTCGGAGTGTTAGCTTACTCCTTCTTCAGTGGCTACCTGCATTAAGAGGCCCTACCCACTTTTATAGCCCCCTGATCCATCATCATAAAAGTCCGAACTGGATTTCTTGCTTTCCTTTATTTTTTATTTTTTAAGAAGCAACTTGGTTTCTCACAATTTTCAAGAGTGATCTTAGATTTTAACTGTCCTTTTATATATATATATATATATATATATATTCAAGTTTTCTTTTTTCTTCTTCTTCATTACTACCATATTATACCAGTTCCAAAAAACGCATCGTGTTTATGTTGCGTTTTCAATGTGTTTTTTTATGTATTAATGCGTTTTTTGTGAACAATTGCTTTTTGTTCTAAATAACAGTTGTCCATAGTTATTTTTTTAAAATGTAGGTTTATGTAACCACAAAAACCACAAAATCTTATAAAAATATAAGAAAAAATAAAAAAATATAAGAAAAAAATATGTACAGATGGAAGATATCAATGAAAAATCAAAATAAAGATATAAATATAAAATACAGGGATAGATATGCAGTTGTTTACCTTTTTACACTTTTTTTTATAGTCTATACCAGAGGTGGAACACAATATAAGAGCACTGGCCCTGAAGTAATGGCTGTGAGGTAGCTACAAAGCAGATAACCCCTAAAAATACACTACACAGCTACTAATAGTAGAAATCTAGTTTATTGTACAATTACCAAATATAATAAAATACACGTATATGTGGCTATACAGACACAAGACAAAAAACAAGGATTACATAAACTTTGTCAATAAATAATTGCAGATAATCCCAAACATTCCCAGGCTACCTACAAGAGAGAATCTCACTATACAGGTATATAAAGTGCACAGTACATAAGGGAGAGAGTAACCAAGGGACAATCAACTGCAATTTGTATACAGACCAGTGTAGTCCAGGCCCCGACACGCGTTTTGCGGTCGCTTCCTCAAGGGGTATATTCTAGATTTTTTTATCACTAATTAAAACTATAATTTTTTTTACTTATTGTATATAGCTTCTTTTTAAACTTATGATATGCTATATATCATCCATACCTTTTTTTTATAGTTATTATTTAATCTATCATTAATAAACTTTTATCATGAATATTTCTTTTTATAGATGCTATATTATTTTTTAAAATAAATCATTACCTATAATATGCAATAGACAACATATAACAGACCATCACACAAAGGCTGTATGCCAAAAGCTGGGTATGTGCAAGCCAACAACTATCCATGAGATGGGTATCAGCATACCTTACAATGGCAGACTTGTGTGTAATGAGACATTCAAGACCAGCTCTCATCTGACTGAGAGACGGTAAGTCTCAAAGTTGCTTGATTTGAGTTTGATGGCTTTTTATGCAGCTCTAAGCAGTGAGAGAAGAGTTAGCTGGCATCCCAATTTGTCACCCTAATGATAATGAGCTAGGTGCACAGGTCCTGTGTACCTAGCTCATTATCATTAGGGTGGAAAAAATTGTAAAAAAAATTTGGGATGCCAGCTAACTCTTCTCTCACTGCTTAGAGCTGCATAAAAATTTTCAATTTTCTAATTGTCCTAATGTTTATAATAATTTTTCTATACTGTTTTGTCATGTAAACTAATTTTCATAAACATGGGCATATGGGAAAGGCATACAAATTAGCAGAATCTGCCTTGTTTTTCAGCTGAAACACTATTTGCATGTCTTTCCCATATGCCCATGTTTATTCAAATGAGTTTGCATGACAAAACAGTATAGAAAGATTATTATAAACGTTAGGACAATTAGAAAAATGAATATTTTTATGCAGCCCTCCTAAGCAGTGAGAGAAGAGTTAGCTGGCATCCAACAATTTTTTTTTAATTTTTGTCACCCTAATGATAATGATCTAGGTGTGCAGGTCTCCCAAGCCATCAAACTCAAATCAAGTAACCTTGAGTCTTACTAGTTCTCAGTCAGATGAAAGCTGGTCTTGAATGTCTCATTGCCAGTGGCGACTCTAAGAACAAAATATAGGGGGGGGGGGCAAAACCAAAATAAGTATATATAAATAAGATTACACAATACGAGAGAATTGCGGTTTGCAGGGATACATTTATAATAAAACAATTTACTTACAAAAGAAGCTATTCAGTCATCTGCTGTGCCATCCTCTGCTTGCTTCTGCGGATTCTTTCCCCTTCTTTCTGTCTCTCGTCAGTGCGCAGGCGCACTGTTATGGTGGATCTGTGGAAGACACACTGTTATTATTCCTCTCATTAGCCCTCATTATGTCTCTCATCACTCCCATATCAGCCCCCATGCCTCTCATTAGCCCCATATCAGCCCTTATGCCTCATTAGCCCCCATTATTCCTCTTATTAGCCCCCATTATCCCTCTTATCACCCCCAGATCAGCCCCATGCCTCTCATTAGCCCCCATATCAGCCCTTATGCCTCATTAGCCAGCATTATGCCTCTTATTAGCTCCCTATGCCTAATTAGCTCCCATATGCCTCATTAGCCCCTATTATGCCTCTTATTAGCGCCCATATGCCTCATTAGCCCCCATATGCCTTTAATAGTCTAATTAGCCCCCATTGTGTCTCTAATTAGCCCCCATTATGCCTCTCATGATTAGCCCCTATTATGCCCCCAGCAGCTACATTTTTTATAAAATAAAAACACTTACCCCCCCCATATGCTTAATTAGCTCCCATATGCCTCATTAGCCCCCATTATAAGCCATTATGCCACATTAGCCCACATGATGCCTCTTATTAGTCCCCATATGCCTAATTAGCTCCCATATGCCTCATTAGCCCCTATTATGCCTCTTACTAGCGCCCATATGCCTCATTAGCCCCCATATGCCTTTAATAGTCTAATTAGCCCCCATTGTGTCTCTAATTAGCCACCATTATGCCTCTCATGATTAGCCCCTATTATGCCCCCAGCAGCCACATTTTTTATAAAATAAAATGGAAGCGCTCATTAGTATTCACCGGCCTGCTTTGGGGGGAATCAGCGGGGGGGCACCTGGGGGGGCAAAGAATAACATAGGGGGAGGCAATTGCCCCCCCTCGCCCCCCTGTAGCGACGCCACTACTCATTGCGCACAAGGCTGCCATTGTAAGGTATGCTGACTTCCTGTCTCATTTATAGATTGTTGGCTTGCACATACCTGGCTTTTGGCATATAGCACTTATGTGATAGTTTGTTATAGGTAATGAAATTGCGCGCGCAATACGTACATATTAGATTAGTGATTTTAGCAATGGCGAATTTTTGAATTCGTGATATATGGCGAATTTTCTGCAAAAAATGTGCGAAACATCGCAAATTTTAATATTGCTTATGCCGCTCATCACTAATCACGACCAAGGAATAGCAGCCATGAAGAAACAGCTGGAAATGAGCGGCCGATTCTATGCAGAACAAATAGATTACTTGGCAGAAGGAGTACAATACATATTAACTCATAACTATTTCTATTTTGAGTCAGACCATTTTCTTCAAATTAGAGGAACTGCCATGGGCACCAGGTTTGCCCCCAATTACGCCAATTTATTTGTGGCGCAATGGGAACATCAACATATTACTCCCAGACTGGGGACAGACCTGGCCCTATGGCACAGATACATCGACGATATTATTTTTGTAAAAATTTTATAAAACTTACATTTTTCATCAAGTATAAGTGAGTCTCAAATTAAGTTTCTGGATCTGCAAATTACGTTAGATAAAGATAGATTGATCTGTAGTAAGTACCAAAAACTAGTGACAAAAAATAGTTATACTTTATATTCAAGCTGTCACTTACCAAGATGGCTCCTCAATATATCGATGGGACAGTTCCGTTGTATAAATTGTAACTGCGCCAAAAATGAGCAATTTGAGAAAGAGGTGAAAACAATGAAAGGACAATTTATAACTAAGAAATACCCAGTGAATGTCATTGAGGCATCCTTATCGAAGGTGAGGGAACTAGATAGACAGTCCTTCTTTAAAATAGCCACCAACAATACGGACGAGAATCGATAAGAAGACACTATACACATCATTTTACCTTTTAACTCACAATATAAGAAAATAGAACAAATTATAAGACGTCATTGGCACTATATCTTGAAGGACAAATTCATAGGCCCTTTAGTTACTATTACACTCTCACCAGTGTATCTTTTAAAGATTACTCAAACAAGACCTACAGTACTGCAGAGACTGAAAAGTTCTCAACAAAAGACCCATGCCGAGAATGTCCTCTACATAAGAAACCACACTCATTGCTGAAATGCAGAGAATTTAGAGAAAAACTCAGGGACCGCAAAACCTTCCTCAAGGAAAACCACATTTGCTACAGGTATTGTGCATCAACCTCTCATCTTGCAAAAGACTGTACGGCGAACATCAAATGCTCAGAATATAACAGTGAAGACCACCATACAGCTTTACACCCTGGGCCAGCTCCATGGACTCTCACACCCTCAGATCAGGCTGTAGAGCACGGCGGGGAGGAGAGGGACCCAGTACCTCCTGAAGTGACACCCCAGTGCACTCAAGTCTGTGGAGAAGGTATTAGTAACAAATCCTGCTCCAAGATTTGTCTTGTTACAGTTTATCCCGTTGGTCATAAAGAGAAAGCGGTAAAGTTGTATGCCATCCTTGATTATCAAAGTAATCTCTTGCTAACTTTGATATTTTCAATATTAAAGGACACTGCTCTTCGTATTCACTTAAAACTTGCACATGTGTGAGTAAGGAAAAAGGCAGAAGAGCTACTGGCTTCCAAATGGAATCCATAAATGGTGAAGCATCCCTGCCTCTACTTACCTTGATTGAATGCAATCGGATGTCAAACAGAGAAGAAATTCCTACACCTGAGGCAGCATTACATCATAGACATCTGAAATCCATAGCGCATCTCATACCTGCACTCAACCCAGAGGCCCAAATAGTACTTCTACTCGGAAGAGATATCATAAGAATCCACAAGGTGAGAAAACAAATAAACGGTCCTCACAGTTCTCCATATGCTCAGAAGCTTGACCTGGGGTGGATCATTATAGGTGATGTCTGCCTAGGAAATGTTCACAAGCCAACCACAGTGAATTCTCTTTACACGAATACCTTAGAGAACGGACGTCCATCCCTCTTTCAGTCTTGTCCTAACAGATTCCTTGTTTACAGAAATCGAGAATCATTCTTGTGGTGGAGACCAAGACCACTTGGGGTGCATGGTGTTCCAGAAGACAAAGGAAGACCACAAGATAGCTCCCTCTATTGAAGATGAGGCCTTCTTAAACATAATCGAGCAAGGATTCCTCAAGGATAAAACTAACACCTGGGTTCCACCACTGCCTTTCAAAACACAGAGACGCCATCTTCCCAACAACAGAGATCAGGCCTTTAAACGCTTCTGTTCACTCAAACACAACTTTCAGAAAAGACCAGAGATGATGGAACATTTTTTCTTATTCATGAACAAGATATTGGAGAACAGTCATGCAGAAGTAGCTCCACCCCTAAAGGAAAAGGAAGAATCCTGGTACCTACCAATCTTTGGCATTTACCACCCTAAGAAGCCAGGACAAATCCGAGTAGTATTTGACTCCAGTTCACAATATGAAGGAGTCTCTCTCAATGATGTTCTTTTGACAGAACCAGACCTCAACAACACACTTCTCGGTGTCCTCATCAGATTCCGCAAAGAATCCATTGCAGTAGTTGCCGACATACAACAAATGTTCTATTGTTTCCTAGTTAAAGAAGAGCACAGGAACTTCTTAAGATTCTTTTGGCTCAAGGACAATGACCCTACCCAAGACATCATAGAATATCGCATGAAGGTGCATGTTTTCGGCAACTGCCCATCTCCTGCAGTCGCTATTTATGGTCTCAGACTTTCTGCCCAAGAAGATGACTATGGGGATGACGTTAAGAAGTTTTTTGAAAGAGACCTCTATATAGATGATGGCTTAAAGTCGCTTCCCTTACCAGAGGCTGCAATCAGTCTACTCAAAAGGACTCAAAGTATGCTTTCCTGTTCAAACCTCAGACTGCATAAGATAGCTTCAAACAGCAAAGCTGTTATGGAGGCCTTTCCTACTCAAGATCATCAAGACCAAGAACAAAAATCCTTCACATGACGTGGAGTCTTATCCACCATTAACAGTCTGTATGATCCATTTGGATTTTCAGCCCCCGTGACCATCCAAGGTAAGACCCTGCTCAGAGAGTTAACCACAGATTCATGTGATTGGGATTCACCACTTCCCTCAGAGAAAGAGGCACTATGGATAACATGGAGAGACTCTCTAACGACATTATCTAACTTACATATATAGGATATATGCCCAGTTCTCTCCTGCAGAGGTTCAGTCCAGATAGCTGTGCATATTTTGTGATGCTTCAGTAAAAGCAATTGCTGCAGTCGCTTACCTTAAAACTATAGATATTAAAGGTCAAGTCCAATTTGGCTTTGCAATGGGCAAGGCAAAGCTGGCACCAAGTCCTGAGCTTACCATACCAAAACTGGAACTTTGTGCTGCTGTTCTGGCAGTAGAACTAGCAGACCTTATCGTGACAGAAATAGATATAAAACTTGATAGTACAGTATTTCATACAGACAGCAAAGTAGTGTTGGGCTACATTTACAATGAGACTAGGAGATTTTATGTCTATGTTCATAACAGAGTTCAAAGAATCAGGAGGTTGACACGGCCTACCTAGTGGCACTATGTACCAACTGACCTCAACCCTGCAGACCATGCTACAAGAACTGTTCCTGCAGCCCACCTTAAAGATACTACATGGCTCACAGGGACACCATTCCTCTACAAACCTGTACTTGACACTCTTGAGAAAGACACATTTGAACTACAATAGCCAAATGTTGATGTAGAGATTCGTCCTCATGTTTCTGTACTCACCACAAAAGTTTCTAACAGAGAGCTTGGATCCAAACGATTCAACGAGCTATAGCTGGTTTGATTCACATAGCCAGATCCTTTAGAGCCACACATACAAGATCAGAACACTGCAAAGGTTGGCATTACTGTCATAAGGCCCATACAGTGGACAAGCTCACACAGGTCAGAGACGTTATCATCTGTTGTATCCAACAAGAGGTTTATGCTCAAGAAATTGAACTCCTCCGAACTCAAAAGAGTGTTCCCAAAGACAGTTCCCTCAAGAGACTTGACCCCTTTATAGATGCTAATGGACTGTTGAGAGTTGGGGGACGTATTTTGAATGCGAAACTCAAGAGTAATGAATGTAATTCCATAATACTCCCAAACAATCATATTGCATCTCTACTTGTGCAACACTACCATGGAAGACTAAACACCAGTGACGTTTGTTCACAGGGAGTTATTCTGATTGCCTGATTGGAGTCGGGAAGGAATTTTTAATTCCCCTAAAGTGGGAAAAATTGGCTTCTACCTCACAGGTTTTTTTTTTTTTTTTGCCTTCCTCTGGATCAACTTGCAGGATAACAGGCCGAACTGGATGGACAAATGTCTTTTTTCGGCCTTATGCTCTATGTTACTATGTTACTATGTTACGTACAGCTGGATTCTGGATAATGGGAGCAAAAAGGCTTGTGAGTTGCATTATTTTCAAATGTGTCACTTGCCAAAAACGACATGGTATGTGTCAGTCACAGAAGATGGCTAACCTCCCTGCTGACAGACTCAGTACAGAACCCCCCTTTACTTAGGCTACTTTCACACTTGCGTTCAGAACGGATCCGTCTGCATTATATTGTTAAAAAATTTCTAAGTGTGAAAGTAGCCTCAGACGGATCCGTCCAGACTTTACATTGAAAGTCAATGGGGGACGGATCCGTTTGAAAATTGAGCCATAGTGTGTCATATTCAAACGGATCCGTCCCCATTGACTTACATTGTAAGTCTGGACGGATCCGTTTGCCTCCGCACGGCCAGGCGGACACCCGAACGCTGCAAGCAGTGTTCAGGTGTCCGCCTGCTGAGCGGAGGGGAGGCCAAACGCTGCCAGACTGATGCATTCTGAGCGGATCCGCCTCCACTCAGAATGCATTAGGGCTGGACGGAAGCGTTCGGGGCCGCTTGTGAGAGCCTTCAAACGGAGCTCACAAGCGGACACCCGAACGCTAGTGTGAAAGTAGCCTAAGGTTGGTCTTGACGTGTTTGGCCCCTGGTCTGTCACCACACGACACACTAGAGGAGGACATGCAAACAGTAAACGCTGGGCAGTCATATTTACGTGCATGAGTATCAGGGATGTGCATATAGAAGTTATCGAGTCTTTAGATACATCCAGCTTTATAAATGCTCTCAGACATTTCATTTCCATTAGAGGCCCAGTTAAACTTATCCGCTCTGATAGGGGTACCAACTTCGTTGGAGCCTGCAAAGAACTGCATATCCCCTCAAACATTGACAATGACCATGTAGGGTGATATCTTGCTGACCAAGGCTGTAAATGGACATTCAACCCCCCACATTCCTCTCACATGGGAGGTTCTTGGGAATGTATGATTGGCATAGTCCGCCGTATCCTTAATTCTGTCTTTCTACAGCTGGGAACTTCAAGGCTCACCCATGAGACCCTCTCAACTTTCATGGCTGAAGTAGTGGCGATCATAAACTCCAGACCTTTGACTTCAATATCCAACGATCCAGAGCATCCTTTCTTGCTCACACCTTCCACTCTTCTCACCAAAAAGGTCGGTACAGCATCTGCTCCTCCTGGTGAATTTAGTACAAAAGACTTGTACAAGTGTCAGTGGAGACGAGTGCAAACCCTAGCAGATGCCTTCTGGGATAAATGGAGGAAACAATACATCTCTACACCACATGTCCGGAATAAATGGCAAACCAGCAAACCCAACATGGAGGTTGGTAATGTTGTTCTTGTCAGAGACTCTCAGTCAAGAAGAAATGACTGGCCTTTGAGACTGATAACTAAGGTGTTCACAAGTGAAGATGGGAAGGTCAGAAAGGTGGAAGTTAAAGTCTGCAGGCAACACGAGCCTAAAGTCTTCCTCAGATCCGTTACTGAACTGATTTTGTTGCTCTCTCCAGAGGTGACTTAATTGTGGTATCCTTAAGATACCAGGCGGGGAGTGTCATGCCTTCCGAAGTTTGTTATTGTTAATTTATGCACAGTTTATATTGTATAATTCTCTGTTCATTGTTTAGCTGCACCATCTAGTGGCCATTTTATATACACTGCAGCTCTTCACACTAGAAATTTGACCCACTTCAGCTTCCATTACTTGTAGCCTATGAACTCTAGTGACATCATCAGCCCTGCACATAGCAGTCACTCACAGCCACCATTACAGAGGTATCCACACGGTCTGGTAGTGTCCTGAATCTGATCTATCCTCTTCATCTAAGCTTACAGTAGCATCGCTGGTATGTTTCACATGGTTTGCATCTGTATGCATGTTGTATTCTATCTATTGTCATATGTCAGACTACATTAGTAAGGCTACTTTCACACTAGCGGCATGGACCTCCGGCAGGTGGCTCCGTCTGGTGAACAGTCTGTCAGATCCGTCCTGCCACTAGTGACCGTGTGCCCCCAGACTGCCGCTCCGTCCCCATTGACTATAGTGGGGGCGGTGCGGAGTTCCGGCAGAGGCACGGCAGCGCACGGTGAGTGGCTACCAAAATAAATGTCGGACATGTCGTTGTTTTATTCCGGCAGCCTCTCGCCGTGCGCTGCCGTGCCTCCGCCCCCATCCCCATTATAGTCAATGGGGACAGAGCGGCAGTCTGGGGGCACACGGTCACTAGCGACAGGACAGATCTGACAGGCTGTTCAACCGACGGAACAGCCTGCCGGAGGTCCGTGCCGCTAGTGTGAAAGTAGCCTAAGTGCATTATTTTTCTGTTTCTCAGTTTTACCGTATACCTTGCAATAAAGACGAAGTTGGACGTTACTCCATTGTCAATTCATTGCTGGGAAAGATTTAGCTGTCTGTCAAGCTATGTACCTTCACAAATAAAGAGGACAGAACATTGTCATTTTTAATTTTTAGTTTTTATGTGCAGATGTATATATGTATCTATTTTGAATGAGGACATTAAATGGTTGATTTAAGTAAATATACTCTCTGGATGGTTTCAGATGTAGAGTGCCTGTCTTATATACTTTTATATATCTAATACATTGACAGGGTGAGTCAACTCGACAAGAGCAATATATCTATAGCATCAAGGGGGTGAGCCCCTATAATTTCCTCTGATTTCGCTTTGATCACATTTTCAGCACATTCTGAGGATGAGGGAAGCGCAGAGGCTGCTGGGAGTAGATGACAGGAAAACACAGGTATCTCTCCTGTCTGCCTGGTTGCTTAGATATGGAGTGATGGCCTTGATCTTAGCAGCAGAGATACAAAGCCGCTTCCTACATGTTAGTATTTAATGGGTTCCAATCCACAACTTGCACTGGGCGACCAGACTTACAGAATCATGTATTATGTTCTCCCATCCCCCGTCACTAGATACAAATCTTTATATAAACTAGGATACAGATGATTGGGAGTACCAGCATCAGGAGGTAAGAGGACCAGGGACGGTAAAAAGCTCAGATTGTTGGTGAGCACTCAATACCTCTTTGGGTTGAGGCTTAAAGAGGTTGATGTAAGGATCTAGGGTTTAGAGGATCAGTGTCTAGTAGTTGGGTCATTGTGGGCCTGGTAATTAAAGTATAGGCTTGCAAGTAGGGATGAGCGAACTCGAACTGTATAGTTCGGGTTCGTACCGAATTTTGGGGTGTCCGTGACACGGACCCGAACCCGGACATTTTCGTAAAAGTCCGGGTTCGGGTTCGGTGTTCGTCGCTTTCTTCGCGCTTTTGTGACGCTTTCTTGGCGCTTTTTGAAAGGCTGCAAAGCAGCCAATCAACAAGCGTCATACTACTTGCCCCAAGAGGCCATCACAGCCATGCCTACTATTGGCATGGCTGTGATTGGCCAGAGCACCATGTGACCCAGCCTCTATTTAAGCTGGAGTCACATAGCGCCGCCCGTCACTCTGCTCTGATTAGCGTAGGGAGAGGTTGCGGCTGCGACAGTAGGGCGAGATTAGGCAGATTAACTCCTCCAAAGGACTTGATTAACTGATCGATCTGCAGCTGTGGATCATTGAGCTGCTGATCCTCAATTGCTCACTGTTTTTAGGCTGCACAGACCGTTTGTCAGTCACATTTTTCTGGGGTGATCGGCGGCCATTTTGTGTCTTGTGGTGCGCCAGCACAAGCTGCGACCAAGTGCATTTAACCCTCAATGGTGTGGTTGTTTTTTGGCTAAAGCCTACATCAGGGTGAAGCTGTCACACCAAGTGCATTTAACCAGCAATAGTCTGTTCATTTTTTGGCCATATACAAAATCAGGGGCAAGCTGCGCCTGTCACCAAGTGCATTTAACCCTCAATGGTGTGGTTGTTTTTTGGCTAAAGCCTACATCAGGGTGAAGCTGTCACACCAAGTGCATTTAACCAGCAATAGTCTGTTCATTTTTTGGCCATATACTAAATCAGGGGCAAGCTGCGCCTGTCACCAAGTGCATTTAACCCTCAATGGTGTGGTTGTTTTTTGGCTAAAGCCTACATCAGGGTGAAGCTGTCACACCAAGTGCATTTAACCAGCAATAGTCTGTTTATTTTTTGGCCATATCCCAGTCTAATTCTGTCACTAAATCCATACCGGTCACCCAGCGCCTAAATACTAGGCCTCAAATTTATATCCCGCTAAATCTGTCCTTAGTGCTGTAGCTGGGCGAGTTATTTAGTGTCCGTTCAAGCACATTTCTTGTTCTGGGTTGAAATACAATTCCCAATTTAGCAATTTCATAATTTAGTGGTTTCTGCTATATCAGAGCTATTTGAAATCTATCCCTAAAAGGGTATATAATATTCAAGGTGCACATTGGGTCATTCAGAATAACTTCACACACACCCGCTACTGTGTATTTCCAAGTCTAATTCTGGCACTAAACCCATACCTGTCACCCAGCGCCTAAATACTAGGCCTCAAATTTATATCCCGCTAAATCTGTCCCTAGTGCTGTAGCTGGGCGAGTTATTTAGTGTCCGTTCAAGCACATTTCTTGTTCTGGGTTGAAATACAATTCCCAATTTAGCAATTTCATAATTTAGTGGTTTCTGCTATATCAGAGCTATTTGAAATCTATCCCTAAAAGGGTATATAATATTCAAGGTGCACATTGGGTCATTCAGAATAACTTCACACACACCCGCTACTGTGTATTTCCAAGTCTAATTCTGGCACTAAACCCATACCTGTCACCCAGCGCCTAAATACTAGGCCTCAAATTTATATCCCGCTAAATCTGTCCTTAGTGCTGTAGCTGGGCGAGTTATTTAGTGTCCGTTCAAGCACATTTCTTGTTCTGGGTTGAAATACAATTCCCAATTTAGCAATTTCATAATTTAGTGGTTTCTGCTATATCAGAGCTATTTGAAATCTATCCCTAAAAGGGTATATAATATTCAAGGTGCACATTGGGTCATTCAGAATAACTTCACACACACCCGCTACTGTGTATTTCCAAGTCTAATTCTGGCACTAAACCCATACCTGTCACCCAGCGCCTAAATACTAGGCCTCAAATTTATATCCCGCTAAATCTGTCCCTAGTGCTGTAGCTGGGCGAGTTATTTAGTGTCCGTTCAAGCACATTTCTTGTTCTGGGTTGAAATACAATTCCCAATTTAGCAATTTCATAATTTAGTGGTTTCTGCTATATCAGAGCTATTTGAAATCTATCCCTAAAAGGGTATATAATATTCAAGGTGCACATTGGGTCATTCAGAATAACTTCACACACACCCGCTACTGTGTATTTCCAAGTCTAATTCTGGCACTAAACCCATACCTGTCACCCAGCGCCTAAATACTAGGCCTCAAATTTATATCCCGCTAAATCTGTCCTTAGTGCTGTAGCTGGGCGAGTTATTTAGTGTCCGTTCAAGCACATTTCTTGTTCTGGGTTGAAATACAATTCCCAATTTAGCAATTTCATAATTTAGTGGTTTCTGCTATATCAGAGCTATTTGAAATCTATCCCTAAAAGGGTATATAATATTCAAGGTGCACATTGGGTCATTCAGAATAACTTCACACACACCCGCTACTGTGTATTTCCAAGTCTAATTCTGGCACTAAACCCATACCTGTCACCCAGCGCCTAAATACTAGGCCTCAAATTTATATCCCGCTAAATCTGTCCTTAGTGCTGTAGCTGGGCGAGTTATTTAGTGTCCGTTCAAGCACATTTCTTGTTCTGGGTTGAAATACAATTCCCAATTTAGCAATTTCATAATTTAGTGGTTTCTGCTATATCAGAGCTATTTGAAATCTATCCCTAAAAGGGTATATAATATTCAAGGTGCACATTGGGTCATTCAGAATAACTTCACACACACCCGCTACTGTGTATTTCCAAGTCTAATTCTGGCACTAAACCCATACCTGTCACCCAGCGCCTAAATACTAGGCCTCAAATTTATATCCTGCTAAATCTCTCGTTACCGCTGTCCTGTTGTGGCTGGGAAAGTTATTTAGTGTCCGTCAAAGCACATTTTTTGTTCTGGGTTGAAATACAATTCCCAATTTAGCAATTTCATAATTTAGTGGTTTCTGCTATATCAGAGCTATTTGAAATCTATCCCTAAAAGGGTATATAATATTCAAGGTGCACATTGGGTCATTCAGAATAACTTCACACACACACGCTTCTGTGCATTTCCAAGTCTAATTCTGTCACTAAATCCATACCGGTCACCCAGCGCCTAAATACTAGGCCTCAAATTTATATCCCGCTGAATTTGAATACAATACATTGGGCCAAATAATATATTTGTTGTTGTGGTGAACCATAACAATGAGAAAAACATCTAGTAAGGGACGCGGACGTGGACATGGTCGTGGACATGGTCGGACATGGTGGGTGACGTGAAGCCTCATTCTCTGCTATGACATGCAGACTGATTCTCTGCTGTCATGAAGCCAGATTGTCTGTTACGGGACCTCTCTGCTCTGCCTGTGTGCTAGGCCTAAATATATGCCAATGGACTGTTGCAGTGGTGGCTGACGTGAAGCCTCATTCTCTGCTATGACATGCAGACTAATTCTCTGCTGACATGAAGACAGATTCTCTGTTACGGGACCTCCCTCCTCTGCCTGGGTGCTGGGCCTAAATATATGCCAATGGACTGTTGCAGTGGTGGCTGACGTGAAGCCTCATTCTCTGCTATGACATGCAGACTGATTCTCTGCTGACATGAAGCCAGATCCTCTGTTACGGGACCTCTCTCCTCTGCCTGTGTGTGTGCTGGGCCTAAATATATGCCAATGGACTGTTGCAGTGGTGGCTGACGTGAAGCCTCATTCTCTGCTATGACATGCAGACTGATTCTCTGCTGACATGAAGCCAGATTCTCTGTTACGGGACCTCTCTCCTCTGCCTGTGTGTGTGCTGGGCCTAAATATATGCCAATGGACTGTTGCAGTGGTGGCTGACGTGAAGCCTCATTCTCTGCTATGACATGCAGACTAATTCTCTGCTGACATGAAGACAGATTCTCTGTTACGGGACCTCCCTCCTCTGCCTGGGTGCTGGGCCTAAATATATGCCAATGGACTGTTGCAGTGGTGGCTGACGTGAAGCCTCATTCTCTGCTATGACATGCAGACTAATTCTCTGCTGACATGAAGCCAGATTGT
This sequence comes from Bufo gargarizans, assembly GCF_014858855.1. NCBI lineage: Eukaryota > Metazoa > Chordata > Amphibia > Anura > Bufonidae > Bufo > Bufo gargarizans. The sequence goes on from NC_058081.1 coordinate 700,250,678, forward strand.
CTGTTACGGGACCTCTCTCCTCTGCCTGTGTGCTGGGCCTAAATATATGCCAATGGACTGTTGCAGTGGTGGCTGACGTGAAGCCTGATTCTCTGCTATGACATGCAGACTAATTCTCTGCTGACATGAAGACAGATTCTCTGTTACGGGACCTCTCTCCTCTGCCTGGTTGCCGGGGCCTAAATATCTGAGAATGGACTGTTCCAGTGGTGGGTGACGGGAAGCCAGATTCTCTGCTATGGAACCTCTCTCCAATTGATTTTGGTTAATTTTTATTTATTTAATTTTTATTTTAATTCATTTCCCTATCCACATTTGTTTGCAGGGGATTTACCTACATGTTGCTGCCTTTTGCAGCCCTCTAGCTCTTTCCTGGGCTGTTTTACAGCCTTTTTAGTGCCGAAAAGTTCGGGTCCCCATTGACTTCAATGGGGTTCGGGTTCGGGACGAAGTTCGGATCGGGTTCGGATCCCGAACCCGAACATTTCCGGGATGTTCGGCCGAACTTCTCGAACCCGAACATCCAGGTGTTCGCTCAACTCTACTTGCAAGGAATTTGGGGTGCAATTTATTAAGGCATCCAAAACTCAGAAGCAAAACATGTATCACATACCACACCGTCAAATGCAGAGTGTATGTGGTGCGGCTATTACATTGTAGTGTACGGTGTGATATGTGTGATTCTATCTGTGATATGACTTGTAGAGGGTGATATACTGTATGTGTGTACATAGCTTGTGATATGATGTAGTGAATGGGGCACTATGATGGTAGCACTTTGGTTGGCTGTCTTATGAGGCACTGTGTTGGAAGCATAGTGGTTAGCTATGTTATGCGGCACTGTGTTGGAAGCATAGTGGTTAGCTATGTTATGCGGCAATGTGGTGGAAGCATTGTAGTTAGCTATGTTATGGGGAAATGTGGTGGAAGCATTGTGGTTAGCTGTCTTGTGAGGCACTGTGATGGAAGTGGTTAGCTTTGCTATAGGCCACTGTAATGGAAGCATTGTGGTTAGCTATGTTATGGGGCACTGTGGTGGAAGCATTGTGGTTAGCTATGTTATGAGGCACTGTGATGGAAGCATTGTGGTTAGCTATGTTAGGGGGCACTGTGATGGCAGCATTGTGGTTAGCTATGTTAGGGGGCACTGTGATGGAAGCATTGTAATTAGCTACGTTAGGGGGCACTGTGATGGATGTATTGTGGTTAGCTATGTTAGGGGGCACTGTGATAAGCGCATTGTGATTAGCTATGTTAGGGGGCACTGTGATGGATGTATTGTGGTTAGCTATGTTAGGGGGCACTGTGATAAGCGCATTGTGATTAGCTATGTTAGGGGGCAATGTAAAGGACGTATTGTGGTTAACTATGTTGGGGGCACTGTGGTGGAAGCATTGTGTTTTTTTTCCTATTTACAGTTTATTGAGTTTTAAAATAGTTTAAATCACAAACTGTGTGCAAAAATCATAGCAGTGCAATACAAACTAACTTTTTCGAGTAACATTGCACAATACAACAATAAAAGTATGTAAAATGAAACACAGTGTCTCTCTGTGTCTATCAGGATATCATAGTCTTTCAAGTGTCCCAGGCTTGCCAACATTTCAAGAATTTGGTTGTTGTGTTCCGCTGAAGAGCAACCGAGTATTTCAGGATTCTGATATCTTGTATCCGAGTATAGGGGTATAGGGGTATAGGGTGTTTCCAATAAAGGGCAATCAGACATTTAGCAGCAGTTAGTATGCGAAGGAGCATCCCGACACCTCGACCTCTCAGTGATGTGAAATAAAGAGGCATTCGGTTGGGAGCACCTCCAGCAGAGATCCGGCACCTCAGGGTTTATAGCATGCAGAACTGCCGGTGTGTAATACCAGAATGTTAGAATTCTCAATTGGTTCTCCCTGTATGTTATGGAAGAAGAACTAGAATATACCCTTCTCCATATGGTTTGCCAAGGCGAGCTCCCTTTGTAGCCAATCCTCCCACTTCCGCATATAGAGATGATTAAAACACATAAGGAAGTCTGAGGAGGATAATATCTGGTATATGTCAGAAATAAGGCCTTTGGAGGAAGGGCTTCGGGTACAGATACGTTCAAATGGCAAGAGGGTGGGGACATTCGTGGATCTCAACACACTCTTAAAGTAATGGAGTATTCTGCGGTATTTAAACTCTAGAGTGCGTGGTAGGGAGAATTCAGCCTGTAGTTCTTCAAATGTCAAAATCTGATCAGAATGAGATTCTTTCAGGTCGACAAGGCCATTAAGTTTATAACCCGATACCGCATTAAGTTTATAACCCGATACCGCACTATAATGGTTTAAAATCGCGTGAAGGTTGGGGAAGGAAAGAAAAGGGTTGTCAGAGTGCGAAAAGAGAGATAGAAAATGACTTATCCCTGACCACGATGCCTTGAATGTCCAGACTTTTACGAATGAGAGCCGCTAGGGATTCACTGCTGAGAAGATAGAGGAGGGGGGAGAGAGGACATCCCTGTCTTGTCCCATTGTAAATCGAAAGAGAGGGGGAGTGGGCATGTGGCAGCCTAACCACCACTTTAGGGGGGGGGAGTAGAGGCCTGTCAGGGCAGTCAGAGATGGGCCCTTAAAGCCAAAGTGTTGTAGTGTACGGAACATAAAGTCCCAATTCAGGCGATCAAATGCATTTTCCCCATCCAAGCTTAGCAAAAGGGCCTCCACTCACCCCCTGCCAGCCACATCCACCAGGTCAATAGCTCTACTACTGTTGTTTTCCGCCGCCTGGCGGAATCGGACAAAGCCGACCTGATCTTTATGAACCAGGTGATGAAGCCAAAGATTCAGCTGGTTCGCTAACAATTTGGTAAATATTTTCAAATCCGAATTTAATAGACTAATAGGTCAATAGCTCAAGCAGTCTGCAGGGTCCTTGCCAGGCTTGAGGACAACAGTTACATAAGAACCCAGTATGGTTTCAGGGATTTTATCTCCTTGTAGGAATTAATTAAACAGCAAATATAATTATAAGAAAGTCCGTCCAGGCCGGGCACCTGGTGCGCTTCCCACAGAATACCCGGAGAAGGCGCAGTAGGGGCATTCTCCACAAAATACTGAGACAACGAAGAGCGTAGCTCATCTCGAGTCACTGGGTTGGTCAAAAGAGTGTCGCTTAATCGCCAATGGGTGTGTAGAAGTAGATGGGCGCATGGTCCGACCACGTTATCAGGCCAATAGACGCAGCTACTAGGGATCTAAGGGCCATAATATTGCCCAAAAAATAATCAATCCCTGTATGAGTGAGATGAGGAGTGGAGTAAAAAGTATATTGGTGAGAAGAGGGATTATCTACTCTCCATAGATCATAAACGGAGTGTGTGCAGATAAGCTTACCGAAGCCTCTGAGGGCGTTTACTCTGACTAGATGGAGGTGTCGGGGGTGTGGTGACCCTATCAAAACATTCGGAGAAAGGAACATTAAAATCTCCCCCTATCAGCTGTACCGCCCCCCGATCAGATTAGAGAGTGGAGAGAAGAGAGGAAAGAATTAGGAGCATAGACCATGCATAGCTGCATTAGGAGAATAGACCGTTCAGAGCTGCAGACTCACCCCATATAGAGTACCCTGGAGTATGAGGTAGTGCCCCAAGGGATTAATGTGTACATTGTCGACCTGAAAAGGGCAGGACCTGGAGGCCAGAATTGCAACCCTGGCAGACTTGAAACTAGCAAAAGCTGTGTATGTTCTAGGGAACCAATGCTTAGCTAAAGTAATGGAGCCATCGGACATCAGGTGCGTCTCCTGTAAAAGAACAGTATCAGCTATGGATCTACGGAGTTCCCGCAATGTAATGCGTCTCTTAGCCATGTCTGACATTGAGTGCCAGAATGCTCCTCCCACAGCTCCTTAGAGCTCGACATTGGTCAGGGACAGAGCCAAACAGGGAACACGGAGAACAAGAAGAAAAAAGCTATAGAGAGACTACGAAAATCGGTATCTATACAACATTGTAAGAAAGCAAATCGTGACAGTAAAGGCATAGTACAGCTAAAACCCTTATGTCTGTGTCATTGGTCTTATGTCAGCTGAACTTGTTTTGGGGGGAGATAGCGAGAGCTTCTTAACCGCGATCTGAGATTAGAGATTCCTCACCACAGGACACCATAGACAAAAGGTACCTATGATGAACACCTTTAGAAACAACATGAACCTGCTCAGGGAAGGAAGAAGTGGAACACAGATTTAAAAAAAAGAAAAAAAAAACATGACTACATTCCAGGAAAGAAACCATCTAAGTAGAGAGTCCAGGTCCAATCTCCGTAGCCAATGGTCGAATTTGTCGTTTGCGGGGACCCACGATGGTCCAAGTTGCCGGGATTGGAGGAAGGTTAGTAGGTGAGTCCCAATCAGACAGCTAAGAAGGAGTGATGGCTAGTCGAGCTCAGAAGTCAGAAAGATCTTCAGGGTTTTTCATGACTGCTGTAGTGGCATTCTTGCGTGCAGTGAGACTGAAGGGGAAACCCCATCTGTAAGGGATGGAATGCTTGCAGAGAAGATCCTATAGGGGTTTCAAAGCTCTCCGCTTCTGAAGGGTGATCCAGGATAAATCTTGAAATAGAGACACCTTAGTCCTCTGATAGTCCACCTGTTGCAAGTAATGAGCTTTCGCCATAATGTCCTCCTTCAGGCTGAAGTCATTAACATAACATATGATATCTCGCAGTGGCCCATGAGGCGATTTCTGTTGTAATGCTCTATATGCACGATCGATCAGAATGGGATGAGCCGGGGGACGACCTAGAACAGTATTCAAGATAGTAAGGAGGGTAGATCGGACATCTTCTTCTCCTTGGGTCTCTGGTACTCCACGCATGGCTTTTCAAGTCGTGCAGTTGGAGGGTGTGGGAGGACGTTTGGTTCTGGAGAGTGCGGATCACTGTTCATGAAGCATTATGGTCCTCTTCCAGCTGGTGTAAGCGGTGGCCCACAGTTTGCATATCTTGTCTTACTGTTGCTAACTCCTCTTTAAAGGCGTCTTTTACTTCAGAAAATCATGCTTGATGGTCAGTTGTTGGATATGGGACCACCAATTAGGAGGCTCAATGGAAGAACTTTGACCAATATAATCAGAAGAGAAGGTCCAACCTTGTCTAGATGGGGAACGGGATCGCCAAATCTGAGGAATACCTATCACGACCGGCGTGCCTATCACATACGTGACACAAAGGGAGGGAAAAGGGGAGGCTCTGTCCAAGGGAGAGGGAAAGGTGGTGACCCCTATCTCACCTTGAGGCTGGCACCTGACTGCCCTGACGTCCCTAGACGGGTTCCTCACCCGTACGCCGATCGCGTGCCTAAACCCCTGGCTTTCCCTAAGATGAGCCCTAGATAGTGAATAGGGTGGTGGGAACACTAGTCCGCACCACTAACTCTAAAGGAAAACACCAAGGGGAGGACAGACAATACAGACAACATATAATCCCAGGTGGGCGACAACAGAAGACAACAAAAAGCCCAACAGGGATCCGGAGGGTAACACTCTGGAACAACAACCAGGATTCACAGCTCCAGTGGGTCAGTATAGAAGTCCAGGCAGGAAGCTCTATATCTGGCAACCAGAGAAGTGAGAGAGGAGAATATAAGGAGATTGGTAGTGACAGACAAGAAACAGCTGAGGAGGAGAAGCTACGGATCCCTGAGTGAGACAAAAAGGATAGTAAGGCAAACACAGAAAACTATCATTAAGAAACAGCGTGATCTTTAGACATAGAGCGCGCAGCCACCCGCTGCGACTTCCTGACCCCGGGTATAACGGAGTAAGAAGTGGCTCTTGACACCCTCGTGACAATACCGATATCTGCTGATGCAGGGAGTGTAGAGCTAGATAAGGGCTGGATGTCCTGAGGTTTGATAGGCCTGCCAGACCTCTGAGGAAGAGGAGGTAGTCTTCTAGCGGAGGAGACACAGGGGTGGGGGGTGTATCATGAGGGGCCGATGGTCTTCCATTGGTGATTGCAGAGGGGTGGGTGAACCCCTAAAGCAAGCCATTCATGTTGCTCCTCGACTGCAGCCCGTAAATGGGGGTATCCATTAGGAGGTGGTAGTGAGGTCCTGTCACTGCCAGATCTCTGAGAAGCTCTGACAGACGTTCTTCAGTACCTCTTGCTTGAGGTTCTTTTGTTTTGGTTTCATTTTGTCATCTTGTTTCCCTCTCTCAGCTGTCATCTAGTTGCACTGATCCCTTTATATCCCCTGCCATACTGCATCACTTTGTGGTTTATACAACTTCCTGGATTGTGCTCACTGCTAGATGCTGCAACTGCTGGTTCCTCAGGTAAGTGTTTTCTTTTATTTGTGTTTTCCTGTTGGCTTGATTCTAGGGGACCCTGAATCCCTCCGTATTAAGTGCAGGGAGCCGGTGGTAGTGTCCCCTCACTATTGTAGGGTTTTCAGGTGTCACTCAGTCTAGGTACGAGGGCATGCAATTTTCTATCATTAAGATCTTTGCATGGGCTGAGCAGTCAGGGAGAGCTCTAGGGCTTTTATAGGGCTCACCCATATCTTCCTTAGTTTGGGACCAAGTCAGTTGGATCTTTATTTGTGACTTCTAGTTTTCTGCAACACCATCCGTGACATTATAAACCGCCAAAACCGTCTTAAGCATGGGTCCGGTTTCAGCCTTGATTGACCGCGTGCAGGGTCTTTCACTGGAGGTAGATCTCCGTAAAACTGTCTCTCAGTTTCAGGTGACCGTTTCTGCTTGCATTCATGGAGTTTGTACTGAGCCTAAGATCTCGCTTCCGGATACGTTCTCCGGGGGTAGTGAGAATTTTGTTCGTTTTAGAGAGGCTTGCAAACTCCATTTTCGCCTGCTTCCCCATTCCTCTGGTGATGAGGAGCAGAGGGTGGGGATCATCATCTCGCTGCTCAGGTATAACGCTCAGTCTTGGGCCTTTCCACTACCGGTGGGGGCACGTCCCCTCCGATCTGTGGATTTATTTTTGGTAGCCCTGGGTCAGATATATGATGATCCAGATCGTATTGCTCTGGCTGAATCTAGACTGCGTCTTTTGTGTCAGGGTAAACAGTCTGCAGGGATATACTGTTCAGAATTTCGGAGATGGGCAGCTGATTCTGGTTGGAATGATGCTGCACTCCGAAGTCAATTTTGCCATGGTCTTTCAGAGGGAATAAAAGATGCATTTGCCTTTCATGAGAGACCTGCCTCCTTGGAGTCTGCCATGTCTCAGGCTGTTCGTATTGACAGGCGTCTTAGAGAGAGAGGAGAGATCACTCCTTCCTGTCATATTCAGTCCAAGGACAGTGGGGCTGTCTCATTCAGTGCACAGGGGTCTCAGTCTCTCTCAATCCCCTCTGAGGAGGAGCCTATGCAGCTGGGTTTGCTTGCCTCTAATAATAGAAGATTCAGCTCTCAGAGGAGGGTTTGTTTCTGTTGTGGAGGTATAAATCATTTGGCAAATGTTTGCTCCTCTAGGAGATTCAGGGAGTTTTTGGAGGGTAATAAAGAAACAAAAAGAAAAAATCCTCTAAAAACATTCCATCTGTTACTATTGGCAGGGTTGATGCGGAATTTGAAGGTTTTCCATTTGCTTGTAGTTCCCGTTTTGTCCTACCTGCCAGGGTGGCGCTAGAGAGCAAGAACATTGTTTGTGAGATTTTTGTAGATAGTGGAGCAGCTGTCAATCTCATAGAAGGAGGGGTACTGTCACCGCCATATCTCTGAGAAGCTCTGACAGACGTTCTTCAGTACCTCTTGCTTGAGGTTCTTTTGTTTTGGTTTCGTTTTGTCATCTCGTTTCCCTCTCTCAGCTGTCATCTAGTTGCACTGATTGCATCCCTTTATATCCCCTCCCATACTGCATCACTTTGCGGTTTATACAACTTCCTGGATTGTGCTCACTGCTAGATGCTGCAACTGCTGGTTCTTCAGATACTTCTTTTTCTTTATTTGTGTTTTCCTGTTGGCTTTATTCTAGGTGACCCTGACTCCCTCTGTATTAAGCGCAGGGAGCCGGTGGTCGTGTCCCCTCACTACTGTAGGGTTTTCAGATGTCACTCAGTCTAGGTACGAGTGTATGCAATTTTCTATCATTAAGATCTTTGCATGGGCTGACCAGTCAGGGAGAGCTCTAGGGCTTTTATAGGGCTCACCCATATCTTCCTTAGTTTGGGATCAAGTCAGTTGGATCTTTATTTGTGACTTCTAGTTTTCTGCAACACCATCCGTGACAGGTCCCAAGTAAATGAGGAGTCTCAGGTGGCCGTTCAGGGAAAGGGCTATTCAGGGTTACTAGGGCCTAGGTTCCCAGTGTATGAATATTCCCACCTTCGGGGTCTATTCATACTGACAGGAGTCAGGGCTAGGTCTAGGGTTTCCTCGGTGGTTACCGTTTCCCTTTTCCCTAGCCTTGAGGCCTAGTTCCTGGTCATTTTCCTTCTGTTGTCATTCTGGTGTTCCTCCCCTCCCCCTACATTGTGACAAGCGGCTTGGGAATCTTGTGATTGGGTTTCCCATGGAGCCGCATGCTGCAGAGCTTTAGGAGGCTGAGAATATGTCTCTGAGCAGAGGGTGCAGTGGTGAGGTAGCGACAGGTGCGCTAACAAGCTCTGCTTGAGGAGACAGAGTGGGGGTACCGCGTCATTCATCGAGGCGCCGCCATCTTGGGAGCCGCATGGTTAGTGCTCCTCTGTAGATAGGAGTCCAGCGTCTGGGATTGAAGGTGTCCTGCGTTCTCTGGCACTGTTATGGGAACCTTCCCCACCTTCCTCTTTCCCATAATGTGTTGTGGTGTTTGCTATTATAGCTGTATGGAGTGTGAGACAGTGACAGATCTCACACAGGTTAGAGGCAAGGAAGGGGTGGATAGTGTGATCCACACCCCCTATTCCACCACAGGTGAGACCAGCTAGAGGTACTCAGGCTGGCATAAAGCACCTCCCAAGGTGTCAGTAAAGGGGGAGTGTGTTACCCATGGACAGAGGCCTGGAGGCTCTGTGAATGTGGTCTCAGCTGGGCAAGGCTGAGGGACCACAAGGCTGGGAGATAACCTGGAAGTGAGCTGGACTACTGGCTAAGAAAGCTGCACCTGAAACTGTGTGTGAACTGTGAGGTATACTTTAGGTGAGTCAGGTTATTAAGGTTATTATATGTTTAGTTAGAACTTTGTGTCCGTGAAGACATGTGTAAATGTCCCCCCGGGTAAGAGCTAACCCCCCCACAGGAGCTTGGGGTGAACGGAGCTCGGCTCTCACACATCTGGCTGCATTCCAGCCAACTAACCCCCCCCCCCCCCCATTGTAGTTTGCTGTGTTATGGGGCACTGTGATGGCAGCATTGTGGTTAGATTTTTTTTATGGGTCACTGTGGTGGAAGCATTGTGCAATGGGCCACCCCCCCAGGACTGATCGCGTCCCAAGTTTTTTAGGAATGCCGAGTGATGATGCTGCATCCTTACTAGTTCTGTGTGCTTCACGGTGCTCCTACCTAGATACCGTCACTCCCCAGGGTTAGGCTCCGTACCATTAAAGAGAAGAGTTAATAGTTGGTGGAGTAAGAGTTCAGAATTTATAAAGTTTTACTTGAATAAACTTGCATCCAGACAATGGGTATGGGGCACTGTGATAGATGCATTGTAGTTAGCTAAGGGGGCACTGTGGTGGAAGCATTGTAGTTAGTTATATTATGTGGCACTGTGATGGAAGCATTGTAGTTAGTTTTGTTAGGGTGCACTGTGATGGAAGCATAATGGTTAGTGTAAAGGGGGAATATTAATCACCAATATTTATGCAAATATCAATAATTAATATTCATAAATAGGAGGAGCCGTCTATTGATGACTTTGCCTATTTATACCTTTATATAACAATAACACAATACTTTACGCTGACCACTTTGCTAGCTGAATGCGCCTTACTAAACTAACTATTGCTAAAAACTACACGTTACACAGATAGTTGTACATAAAACACAGTATTTATTAATACCTAATACACTAAGCACGCAATGCACTAACAATACAACACTAAATATACAGTACTAATCTACACTACACGTTCCCAAATTCCACCCATAAACTAACTATACAGTTCACACACACACATATTAACAGCCCACCCACCTGGTTCTATATACTATCCCTATGGGGTACGACGAGGGTTAACAGTGTTCTTACAGGGGTGTAAGCAGACCACAAACACAAATACGGTAGTAGAGGTGAGGTACCGTGGGGGGTGGAGGGTAATCAGGGGCACCAAATTACGGACACCGCAATGTAAGGGTTAATCAGGGACAAGGGTAAATCAGGGGCATAGAATCAGGGGTACAAACAAGGACACTATAATGTCAGGGACCAGGGTAAATCATGGGCACAGTAAACAAGGGAGTAGGGGTATCAGGGGTTACAGGGTTACTTAAGATATGATTGCTCGTTCGTCCAGGGGTTTGCTCGTTCGTCCAGGGGTCGTCTCCTTATGTGGGGGGCGGCACGGCTCTTCTTCCCGAGCGCAGGATGCGCTCTCCTTCAAGGTGGGGGGGGTCCCGACCCTTCTTCTTGAGTGCAGGGGCCGCCGGATATTTATCTCCGGCGGCCCGCACTCCCGCACCGCCCACCAGATGGCGCGCGCTCGCGCACGCCCCTCAGAGCCACGTGGGCCGGCGCAGTGATATGACGTCACTGCGCCGGCCCGCACGCGCACATCGGGGACGCGCTATGTGCTAACAGGCGGGAGATGCCTTTGATCTCCTGTCTGTAGCCTTTAGCATTCCGGGAATGAGCATAATAGAAGGAGGGGAGGTTTCTCCCTCCCTTCTATCATGCATAATTATCTCCAGCAGCGCTGGAGATAATTAGAACAAAGGACTCAGATTCTGTTGAACCTGAGTTCTTTGTAGTTCTCAGGATGACCGGACCTTAGTCCGGTCATTCTGATGCAATTAACCAGATTGCATCAGTGTGAATGCTTGGGGCACAGATGGATATATATATATATATATATATATATTTGTGGTCGAGGCTAAATACGAAACTTGGGCAGCGTGCCTGCCTGGAACCTAAACCGGCTGGGGTGTGCCTGGAGCCGGGTATGAGAGTAGCCTAAAAGGGGGCTACCCTAAGGCGGACCCTTGAAATGAAGGGAATGGGTGGGTGGGACCAAGAACCGGAACGCCCACTGTGATGAGGCAAGTGGGGGTTTAAGAAGGCTCAAGCCCCTCCCACAAATGCAGGCTGAACCTCAGCCTTACCAACTTGTGGTCGAGGCTAAATACGAGACTTAGGGCAGAGTGCCTGCCTGGAACCTAAACCGGCTGGGGTGTGCCTGGAGCCGGGTATGAGAGTAGCCTAAAAGGGGGCAAAAATGACAACAATAGTTAAGGTGCAAGACTTTATTACCTTATAACACCAAAGACCGAAATGCCTGCGAAATCTCCACCTGCGGGTTAGGTATGTATCTGGCGAAGCAAGACGAGCGCCATCTCCCCATTTTCGGATGACATGGGCGGGGACCCCCCGCCGGGAAGCCGCGGAGGCTGCACCAATGCGGAAGGAATGACCGGATATCGCTCCTGAGTCCAATCCCAAGCCAGCCGCCACCGTGCGGATGTGGCTGACAAATTGCGCCGTGGTGAGAGCTCCCTTCAGATGGGGTAGCAGAGGGCTGTGAGGTGGCGCCTCCCGGAGGGCGAGGATGAGCCGGTCAAATACCTGTATCGGGCACCATTCATTGCTAGTGGGAAAAAACTGGACCTCCACCGGGGGGCCAGTTTGACTGGTTTTGGTGGTAATTATCTTCAGCGCGTAATGGTCAATCACCCTCACCAGCTGCTCTCTGTGCAGGCTGCACCGTCCCGCCGTACCGCATGTGAACTCGCCCGGCCTAAGGAAGCCGTAAAATGCTAAGTACATGGCAGCTTTGATGACCAAGCTGGGAAAGGGCCCAAAAGGAGCACCATCCAGGGCTGAAGATAATTTCCGGAACATCTCCCCCGTGACTGCCCTGCCTGCGGGACGGGGCATTGGGCCCACCCTTCTGGACCCCCCGCAAGGTGGCCTTGACTGCATGCGCAGAAAGAATGGACCCGCCCCCCGGGTTGCGGAGCATGGTGTGGTGTTGGACGCCCGCTAGGTACAACTTAATGGTGTTGTAGGAGAGGTGTAACTGGTGGTGACAATGGGCGATGAAGGCCATGACGTAAGGAATGTCTGCCAGGCCAGCCTGCGGGTGCAGACGTGAGAACTCCTGGAAGGTTCTCAGGCCTGAAAGGTAGTTCCTGGCCGTGTTTGGGGCAAGGGACTGCTGCGCCAGGTCCCTTGCTGACGAGACGAGTATGCTTAGTCCATTGTCAGGGAACTGAAGGGCGGGGTGGGAAATCTGCGTGGCTCGGCCTCCGGCATTACCTGGAAGAAAAGTTCGAAATTAAATCTGGACAGCGCGTCGGCTGCTATATTCCTCTCCCCCGGGATGTGGCTACAATGCACGTGGAAGTTATGCGACAGGGCCAGCCAAACCAGCTGGCGCAACAGCGCCATGATTTTGGGGGACTTGGCCCTGCCCTTGGCCAATATGTCGACCAAGGCCTGGTTATCTGTCACAAACATCACCGGTAAGTTAGCCCAGAGGTGGCCCCAAGCCTGAGCCGCTGCCACAATGGGGTACAATTCCAACAGAGAGGAGGTGCGGATGGATTCAGCCTCCTCTAAGATGGCACTGGGCCAACGATCCGCTAGCCACTGGGAACCCCAAATGGCAGCGTAGCCGCAAGATGCAGCTGCGTCTGAAAAAATAGTCGGGCAGGAGGAAGACCAAGGTGACACGAAAAAGGAGACGCCGTTCCATCGGGACAGGAACAACTCCCACATAGCCAGGTCCGCCATGGCCTGGCCGTCCAATCGGATGATGCTGTCCTGTTCGGGTGCCGAGGGAAGAAGCTGGAGCAGCCTTGACACGAAGGTTCTCCCCTGGGGCATAATCCTGGAGGCAAAGTTGAGCCGCCCCAGAAGAGACTGCAACTCGACTCTAGTGAGGCATCCCGTGGCTGCCGCATGGGAAATGACCTCCCGACACTGAGCGAGTTTCTCCTCTGGTAGGCTGGCTTGCAACAGAACCGAATCCAGGACGATGCCCAAGAATGATACCCTCGTGGCCGGACCCTCAGTCTTAGACTCCGCGATCGGAACAGCCAGACTGGCAAACAATCCGAGGAGGACGGAGAGTATGCCGGACCCGCCCTGCGGATCCTCGACAACAAGAAAATCGTCGAGGTAGTGAATGACCGACCGGAGGCCCCCGTGATGGATCAGGATCCAATGTAGCGCCTTGGCCAGCTGGTCGAATAACCATGGGCTACTCTTGGATCCAAACGTGAGCCTGTTGGCGAAAAAATACTGGCCGGCCCACTCAATACCGTAGAACTGCCATAACTGCGGCAGGATGGGAAGGAGTTTGAATGCATCCGCAATGTCAACTTTTGCCAGCCAAGCGCCCCTACCATGCGACAGGATGGCCTGGATGGCGTCGTCCACTGAGGAATAACGCATGGAAAACTCCTTCTGAGGGAATCAGAGAATTGAGGCTTGGAACACCGGACACATGAGGGGCGGACAGATCATAAATTAATCTTTTTTTATTGGTGTTCTTCTTTGCTACCAAGCCGATGGGGTTAATGCGCCATGAGGAAAACGGGATGCGTGGGAACGGGCCTATGAGGAACCCCTTGGATACCTCCGACTGGAGCAACTCGCTAGTTGCTGGAGGGTCCAGGGTGGCGGACAGCAGATTCCTGCCCTCCCAGGGCACCTGTGGCAGAGCGATGAGCCCTGTGTGGAACCCCTGGCGGAAGCCTGCCAACAGGAACGCCACGAAGTCCTGATCGTGGTGATCGCGAAGGAGTGCCGCCAAGAGGTCCACGTTGATGTCCGCTAGTCAGGAACCTTTGGAAGACTTCTTTGGGCAGGCGGACCGTGGGTGGGCCCTGAAGCACAGGGAGCAGACGTGGAGTGATCTGCAGCTGGCATAAGAGCACCCCCCTGAATTAAAGTTATTGCAGACCTGGCTCTTCCCCAGGTAGACAATAGGTCTGCCGAGCTTGTCTGTGGAGGGGTTGGATGGAAATGATCCAGAGGTCCCCGGGATGGCCCTGTCCTGAGACGGGTGCGCGGTATTGGGGCACCATTCAGAGGAGTGGAAAATCGACTGACATGTCGCACAGTTGGGAGCCCTGAGGCCAGCGAAGTGACGGCAGAAAAGTTCGGTGTCAATCAAGGACCAGCTGGTGACATACTGGAACTGGGCCAGGGCTGCCGCCGCCTTGGCTGCAAAGGAACGGTGGTAGTCATAGAAGGCCGACCCACCATACTTGTGCCCTAGGTCAGTGACTAGGTACAAATAGCTGTCCAGTTCCTCTCTTCTCTCTGGCTGTGCGGTGCAGACGATGTCCCTGAAGAGGCTGAAGGCCAGGACAAATTCCGGGATGGTCAACTTGCGGTTGAGCCGTGAATCCTTGGCCCGAAGGACCACCGACACATCGCCACAGTTGATGACCCGGTTCTCGGGAACATCTTGAGCGGCAATGAGGATTGATGCCAGATTGACATCTTTCCCCGCCAGGATGTCTCTCTTAAGGTTATCAGGAATGAAGTGAGAGGGGGACACCTGTGGAATGGGTCTTGGCGTACCTGTAGCCAGCCAGCCTGATGTAGATGGGGTCATCAGCGGAACGGGAGCCGGGGGTACAATGGGTGGCCGGGATTCGAGCTCCGAAACTCTTGCCCGCACGTCCGCTACCGAGTCCACCAGGGAATTCAGGGTCGCCTGCAGCTGCACCAGGGACAACTGGATGGCCGACGCCTCCGGATGCACTGCCGTGGTGCTAGGGCTGGTCATGAGCAACTTGTATAATTCTGCCTTCCTTGCGGTGGCCGGGTGTGGAATGCCCCTTCGGTTTAACTCGGCCAACAGTTTTGGGATGGTCCAGCTACGAAGGGATGAGGGACCCGCTTGGCTTGACACGACCGAGCCGGAGATGGAAAGGCCGTCCTCCATATCCGAGGCTCGAGACATGGCAGAGCAGTTGGAGATTAGATTGGTGCACGACAGAGAGACACGTACCGGTAACGGAATTCGCAAGACGGTTCAGACGAACCTGGCCTAGCCGAACAGACGAAGATAATTAACGCGTGGTTATGATTTGATTGGGACCGAGGTGGTGCCAGCGCGAACTTACCTGAACAGGACCGAAAAAGGAACGGAGAACTGGGAACAAACTCCTGTAAATAAAGCAACAGGCGAAACATTTGAAAGTGCAGAGGCCATGGGTGTCCACCAACCTGCGGAACCAGGCGAACTGGCCCGGCTGGGGCTCACCCTAAGGCCAAGCGAACATCCGAGCGCATCAGATCGGACACCTGACCGAAGAGAGCCGCCTGGGCGAACCAGACGGTTTGACAGGAGAGAAGCCGCGTAGCCCTGAAAATAGAGGCTGCGCGTAGCAGCGGCCCGCGAAGGGCAGTGGTAAGCAATGAACTTCGGATTTACGGACAGCAAGAATGCCCAGGGGAGAAGCCGAAGATGGCCGCCTAGGAAGACCTGAAGCCGAAGGACAGGTGCGTGAACCCGTGTGTAAGACAAGAAACGTGAAGACCTGGGCGTACCAGGAGTGAGCCGAGCCCTGGGCGTACCAGGGAAGGAGGGGGCGCCACCAACCGTGACCGGACACCCGACTGTGACCGGCAGACAACGACTTGGTGACCTGACAAAACATGATGGCCTGGGCGAACCAGGAAAACCAGACCCCTCGGATGTGACCCGATGGCCGAAGTGGGAAGGAGCCAGACCGGTCCCACGTGGACCCCCGAATTGAAAAATTATTATTATTTTTTTTCTCTACTGTATGGCGAGTTTCCAGTAAATCTAATTTCCCTTTTTTTTTTTTTTTTTTTTGCACTATATGGCGGGTTTTCAATAAATCTAATTTCCCTCTTTTTTTTTTTTTTACTATATGGCGGGTTTCCAGTAAATTTTTTTATTTTTATTTTTTAACTATATGGCGGGTTTGTCTGTGAATCCATTTTTCTTTTTTTTGCGGACTATATGGCGGGTTTCCCCGAACGCACCTTAATTTCATTCCCCCCTTTGGGGTTGTTTTTTTTTTGTGGGTTTGTTGTGCATGCTGACCACTTTATTTAATGGTTAATTTAATTCTTGACACCTCTTCCCTCCTCTCCCCGTCCGGCCCAGCTGCCCGTGATCCCACGCCCAGCGTGGAACGCAAGCTCACCATGCAGCCAGGGCGACGGGGCAGGGGAGGGTAACGTCATTGTGGGCGACGGAAGAGGAGTGCGTTCCAGCCTGGAACGCACGCCCGTGTGCACCGGCTGCTACGCCGGACCCGAGGTGCCGCTGCTTGATAAGATGGACCGGTCCCTCCCCCCCGACGATCGGGGAGACACTGTTGGGCCGGTAGGACCAAGCAGCCGCCGGAAGCTAGTGGAGCGGTGAGGACCGGCACCCGGAAGTGCGTGCGCTCCACCCTGGAACGCACGCCCCCGTGCGCCGTGCCGGGAACAGGAATGCCGGCCAGACCTGTGAGCCACCCACACCTACCCCCCCCTCCCCCCCGGCATGGGTGAGCCGGACTGGCTGCCGGGTACGTCCCCTGACGCCATATGCCAAGAACCCAGGGAGACGAGCGGAGGGGGGGGGGTTAGCCAGAAGCCTGTGCGCTCCACGCTGGAACACACCGGCAGCATGAGGCGGAGGGAGGGCGCCAGACCTCCTCAGCTCTTGCCCTGCGAAAGAGCCCCATACTTACCACTAGGAGACACGAACTCAGCAAGAGGCGACCGTAGGTACCAGGAAACACACCAACACTAGCCAGTGGATCACCAAGAACCGGAACGCCCACTGTGATGAGGTAAGTGGGGGTTTAAAAAGGCTCAAGCCCCTCCCACAAATGCAGGCTGAACCTCAGCCTTACCAACATATATTATCATAAGGGGCCACAGATATATATCTACATATTATAAGGGGGCGCAGCCCCTACATTATAAGGGGGCACACCTTCCAGGGACCACATATTTCCCACACGGGGCCACCATGAGCCCCTTTGGGCTACTAAGGGCAGATGTGCGCAGATCCTATAAAGTGACCATTAATGCATGCATATATATCATACATGCATGCACGTGTTTGCATGCATATATGTATATATATGCATGCGTCTCAACCCTTCCTCAACAATCCCCCTGTTGTCGAATTTTACGACAATATCTTGGGGAAAAAGGGTTGAGATATTTGCCCCCCCCCCCCCC
This sequence comes from Bufo gargarizans, assembly GCF_014858855.1. NCBI lineage: Eukaryota > Metazoa > Chordata > Amphibia > Anura > Bufonidae > Bufo > Bufo gargarizans. The sequence continues at coordinate 700,267,981 of NC_058081.1, forward strand.
CCAACCTCATCCTTGGTGGAAGTTCAGGAAGAACTGTAGTGCACACTGATCTTTAGGTACTTAGATATCCCTCATCTTCCTCCGACCTGCCCTTCACCGTAACCTACTCCTCTGTCCACAGGATACACAGTCTTCTTCTCGCGGGAACTTGCTTGACATCTTTAGAATAGTCTTCCAGTGTCGGCGACTCCCCACGTTTGGAGTGACCACACACCCACAGTCTCTCGGTAGTTGCCGATCTTCAGGTGTCGTCCCCCCCCCCAAATCTGGAGCGGGTTCACCCTCGCAGTCTTTAATTGGCCTTTCTTTAACAGTCTTTCAGTGTCGGCCACCCCCACTTTGGAGTGACCACACCCCCACAGTCTCTCGGTAGTTCTGCCGATCTTCAGGTATGGCCCGCCTCCAAGGAATCTGGAGTGGGTTCACCCTCACAACCTCAGTACCAACTTTCTTCAATCACAACTTTCGTCCAACATCTGTTTCCACCTTGATGGGTGCGGTTCTCCCGTGGACAGATTAATAGGTTTTTACAAGGCAGGTCAGACTTTTAAGCGGTGATGTCATAGTACCTAAATTCTAACTGCGAAGAACACCTCCGCCACACTACACATCCAGCCCTTCCCTTAAGAACTTCACCGTTCCAGGGTTCAAGGTGGCAAATGGCAAACAAAGGATGCCTGTCCCTATTGTGTCCTAATCTTATCCCCATTCACACAAAATCAGGTCACAACCCTCCCAACACCACCAAATTCCATTATATGTATGTGTACCCATAGAGACTCATGCAACCTGACATATCTCTACACCTCCAAAGACACAGGTAGGTCGCAGACCCCCGTGTCAATGGGAAACGACTATAGGATGCAAATGTGTACAGCCAAATAATAACTCACCGCAGTGTGTTGGGCGAGTTTCCCTGGGTGTGGGCTGTCACACATTTGTACCTAGAGTGTCTATGGGTACACCATCGACCGACAAACAAAATCAATAAATGTACAATGTGCTATGGGGTTTCAGGGTAGTACAAGTTATACATCCCGAACCCTTATAGGAAACAAAGTGTGTCCATACAATATTTGGCTACAGGAACAATGTTTGAGTTATGTCCTGAGCCTTCTCCTCCGGTTAGTTCTGTAAATTTCTGTCTGGTTCTGGTGTATTTGGTCAATAAGTCCCTTGACCCTCCGATACACAGTCTAATGTAGATGAACGATGACCAGAACCAGAAGAAGTTTCACTGGGTGAAACAAGTGATCGTAGAATAAGCTCTTCCACCCGAACGTCTCCAAGTCTTTCTCCAAGAGCCTGAGATAATGCTCCCGCTGGATTGTGGCACAGTCCTCCATCTCTAGAACACCTCTAGACAAAGGTCGCTTGGTTGCCAAAATCCAGTTGGATCCTCTGGAGCCTCACAAGAGTGTCAGGGGGGATAGCTGGTCTCTTCTGTGGCATCTCCTGGGTTTTTCCTCTGCTCCATATAAACACACCTCTATGGCAGAAGAAAATACCAGGCGCTCCTGGGGGATTTCTCCCCTCACGGTGCAATTAAATGTCAAAAATTCCCAGCACCAATACCTTTGACCCATGGGTAGAGAAAGGTATTGGGCTGCCCTTTATCTCACAGGACCCCTCATTATCCCAACACTGGAGTCTGAACACCCTACCTTCAGAGGATCGCGTCCTCTGCTACACATCCCTCTGCACCAACAGATAAGGATGGCCACCCTACTAGGTTAGGATAACTGAAGTGCTGTGGACAAAGCACCATCTTGTTATTGATGGCACCGTATCCCCGTCCACTCATGTGTACCCAGGCTGATTTCCCCCTGTGATCCTGTCTTGTGGAGGCCCGCAGAACCAATGGCATAGTCATGCCCTGGCTCCCCAGGACCCCACAACACAAGAAAACAGTCCACACTCTGCTGCCAAACACTCTGCGTCCAATCCCTATCAGAGCTGTGCTACCTGATCGGACTAGATTTAAGTGCGCAGCACAACATTACACCAATGTTGTCTGTCCGCCCCAGTCCCCAGTGCAACACAGCCCTACCGAAAACCTTGAGCACAACAGTGTTATCTGTATCGATCTGAGACCCTGGTTGCCCAGAATAATATCACACCATCCTTTGTGTGCTGCATGGAGAAGGTCCTTATGCCTTCTCCCGACCAGCAGGATTTCCCGTGTGAAATTATCTGCTCGCGAACCTATACGTTCTCGATCCACAGTATGACACTGTTCCACTCCAAGGGGACACAGAATGAAACAAAAACAGCAGACTGGACATACTGCAAACTACATAAATCAGCATGGTGGAACACATTCGTAGACAAGGACTACCACTATCAACATCCAGAAGAACGTACAAACAGATAACAAAAACGCACAACATGGACATACACAGGGAACAAACTGTGTAACAAATAGTACAGGGGTGTCAAATGTTGCCTAGCCTAGCTTGGCCATTCTGACCCCTCAGTGCCTGATGAGTCATGTGTCGCTGAGAGGTAACCCCTTTATGGCCAAGCTGACTAGACTCCGCTGCACGATTTGTTACCTGAATCCCATCACTGGACACATTGCAATTACTTGCACAAGGGCAATTCCTTGCAATGTGTCCTTTGTTCCCACACCTGAAGCACCTGATTGGGCTTTCTGTCTTGTGTGTTTTGCAGTGTTTCGCTATATGACCCAAGCCACCACACGCAAAACATTTGATGTTTGCCCAGCATGGCTTAGGTCCGTCCACACTGCAACCGTGCTCCCTGAATTGTTCCATCCTCAGGGAGGCACTTTTCACAATCTTTATTTTCCCCAAAGTCAGGGAAAAATCTCTGTTAGTCTGGACAGGCTTGGTCTGGTGATTTGGCCTGTCACAGACTACTCTCCCCCCTTTTTGCCCTAGATAGGGCAAAGTTTTGGGAGATTCCGGCCCTGACTTTACGGAAAAAGAAAGGGCCAGTCACCGGCATCAACTTGGTGATGACCTGTTGCATGCCAGTCATTATCTGGGAGCTTACAGCAACCTGAGCATTCAATTTGGCTACCGTCACATTAGTAGAGGCAGTCCACTCCTTGAAGGCCTTGACCTCAGTATAAGACTTAGCCTCAATTTCCTCCTTCTGCCTCTGCAGCTCTTCTAACTGTGACTCTATCCTAGCCACCTGTGCATCTCGGTCAACAGTAGACTGCACATTCTCCGCCTGCTGTGTCCGTAATGCCGAAACCTGGTCCGAATTACTGGCACAGCACTGCAGTGAACGGCCGGAGGAATTGTCTCTGTTGACTGAGACACCAGCGCCACTTCCTTCGGCTTACAGATGCTAGCCTCAAACGTATGAACCAGTTTGGCTAGCATACAAAGCCGTTTGGTGGCTTTGTTCAACACCGTCCGTTTGTTAACACAAAGCTTGTCATAACTACAAGCCTGTGCTAACAAATCGGACCACAGCATTTCTGCTGACTTGTATGTGGTGGGGAGGATGGGGTTAAATGTGCTGTGTCTGCTCAAGTGTTGCAGTGTGGGGACGTACTTTTTCTCCCGGATCGCTTCTTCCCGACCAGCCGGACTTGTACGCCGCTCCAACGAAGATGGATCTCCTTCAGTGACGTGTCCTCTTCTCTCTCGCAATCACTTGAGCGATACAGTGACCGTGTAAAGAAAATAGCAAAATATTACTCACAGATAGATTATAGATTCTCTGCTAAAAAAAATTATCTGCGTTTGGTGCTGTAAGGAAGAGTCGCGTTACCTGTCCGAATTATCAGGTCCTAGACGCTCAGACCGCTGACCGCGTCTCTCTTGCCTGATAATTCACAGTATAACCGACATCTAGCCTCAAAACCAAACACAGATTTTAAAATCTAAGCAGTGGGCCTGGCTCGCCAATGTAAAGGGGGAATATTAATCACCAATATTTATGCAAATATCAATAATTAATATTCATAAATAGGAGGAACCGTCTATTGATGACCGCCTATTTATACCTTTATATAACACTAACACAATACTTTCACTATACTTTACGCTGACCACTATGCTAGCTGCATGCGCCTTACTAAACTAACTATCGCTAATAACTACACATTACACAGATAGTTGTACATAAAACACAGTATTTATTAATACCTAATACACTAAGCACGCAATGCACCAACAATACAACACTAAATATACAGTACTAATCTACACTACACGTTCCCAAATTCCACCCATAAACTAACTATACAGTTCAATCCATAAATACAGGACCAACCTGGGCAAGGTTAATTCAACATATATTTACAAATGCCTAATTAGGCAATAGAAACCTATCTTGGCCCGGGTTACTTTAATACTTCACTTTTATTGAACACATTGTTAAAAAGTGTCACTAGACATAGTGAACCACAGACAAAACACAAAATAACTGCTAGGGTGTTAAAAACACAGTAGTGGCCCACCACAAAAATGCTATATGTATCAATAGGAAGTGATATACTGGATTGCTCACTCCAAAAAAGAGGGGAAGAACAGAAACAATTTTCATATACCCACAGGGAGTGATATTAGATGCTGCCGGCAAAGTTTATTTGATAGTGGCAAATGTCAATAGTGGGAGACTGATGTCATCATACCACTTATATACTGATAGACTATTTGCCAATTTACTATTTGCCAGCATAAAACACTACCTTGAAAGGGTGTATGGACCTGCTAGTACCAAGAAATTTGCCCGTAAGCCAGACACAGCCACTATTATTTATTGACAAAGTGGCTAACCACGTGTCTGTGTGCTGTTAACAACACCAATTTTTTGGCAGCAGTAGGCGACAAATCACACAGATTATTGGCCTTTGGATGTATGGAGGGATTTTTTGACACCCACCCACCATACACTAGGCATACACAAGGGACACTAGCACATAAATGATGGCATTGGCTGTGGTAAATGGAACATGTACACTACTGGTAAGTGCCAAACTGTCCAAACCAGCACTATAAATGCTCACTGTCAATACAGAGAGGTTGCCACTGGACGGGTCAAGCCACTGCTTGTTGCTGGCTAGATGCGTGCCAACATATCAAAATGCTATTGTCAGCAGAATTGCCTAATAGCACCTGAAATGGCAAGTGACGCAAAGTGCTACCCTTTGTTGAGGAGGATTTATGATATCCACCCTCACTGCAACCAAAACGCCATCACTGTGCAGTTTGTCCCTAAATACAAGCGATCGCTATACTGTTTAGACATTCAACTGGTGTATGCAGGACTAGCAGGATTGCTGTTCTCCTAAGATGTGACTGATCGTGTAGAGAAACTAAGTCACTAGTGGTGATTAGCAGATGGGGGCCACTTATCTGCTAATTAAAACCTAGAACTGCCCCCCAACATGTTTCACCAGTCTCGCTGGCTTCATCACGGGTAACGGGCAGCAATGAATGAAAAAAATGTACCGGAAGGCTAAATGGTGTCCTCGTGATTGACAGGAGAGATTAGCCAATCAACAACGGAGGCGGAACATTTCAGTGACCAATCAACATGTAAGGAGCCGACTGACGTCATCACCCTGTGCCAGGCCTCTCCATTAACGTCATCACAGGCGTCACGATATCGCAGAGGGCATGCGCCAGAACTCCGACATAAGATCTACATTGGAGCGGCTTAATGCGCATGCGCTGTGCGGCGAAAACATGCGCGCGAACTCTGAATGAAAACGGAACTTTCTGCAGGGCCCAACTCAATTATATCTACTGACACAGAGGTGAGACATAATTGTACTTATCATTGTTAGAGAGATGGACATAATTCCCTATTAAATATAGGACTTAAAATATGCTATTAATTGATATCCATCAATCTGTATCCTAGTCAGGCGGAATCCATCAATATATGTCTTGGTAAAGCAGAATAAATGGGCAGAGGGGAGAGGAACCAAAGCCCACATACCAGTAATTGACTCCTCACAGATCAATTTGTACATGTTAATGATCACCAACATGACAGCAGAAACTTAAATTGAGGCCCAGAAAGCATCTTGCCACTCCTGGAAGTAATATGGTTGGTCACTTAACAGCGTAGAAAAAGACTAATAGTTCTCATAATTATGTATGGTTTTGTATAGTTATTTTCATCTTAAAACTTGAATACGGTACAAAAAATTCCAAACTTGTTAATTTGATATTGTGTCTGTGCATAACTATAGGTTCTACTGATAATCCGAACCCTTGATGGTAGTTAAGATAATTGAAAAACTGATCACTTTATTAATATTTTCCAGTATTTATAGAAAGGCAGTAAATGCGAATCCTTCGTTTAGACCCTTTGGATTCAAACTATCAAGGCGATAAATCCACCTGCTTTTTTTGGATAGCCTCTGGCTCGGAATCGATCGTACAAGATCTTGCTTTCTTTTTCAAAGCTGACTTCATCGGAACAATTCCTACAGGCCCTGATGTATTGCCCTATAGGTATTCCCTTCCTAAGCGGTCCCGGATAGAAACTATTCCATTCCAGTAGGCTATTCGTTGATGTAGGTTTACGGTAAACCTCTGATCGGATGTGGCCATCAGGGTCCAGGGACAATTTGAGATCCAGGAAAGTGATAGTGCTGTCACTAATTTCTGAAGTAAATGCCATACCAATGGCATTAGTGTTGAGTGCGGTAACAAAATGGTGAAAATTATCGGTGGTGCCATCCCAAAGGATTAGCACGTCATCGATATACCTCCCCCAAAATAAAATGTGCTGAGTGAATTCAGAAAAATCAGATGTAAAAACAATAGTGTCCTCCCACCACCCTAAAAATAAATTAGCATAATTTGGTGCACATTTACTCCCCATTGCGGTACCAACTGATTGTAAATAATACTGACCGTCAAACAGGAAGTAATTGTGAGTGAGTAAATAACTGAGGAGAGTTAAAAGAAACTCATTATGTGCATGAAAGTGAATGCTTTTTGTGAAAAGAAAAGTGGAGACCGCCTTTATCCCTAAGTTGTGCCTTATGTTGGTATATAAGGCCTCAACATCAAGGCTGGCCAATTTAGTTGTTGGAGTGACCTGGATGTCCTGGAGCCTGATGACCACATCCTTGGTATCCTTGATAAAAGATGGCAAACTAGGCACAAAAGGTGCTATAAACTCATCAATATACTGACTAAGGTTTTCAGTCAGACTATTATTACCGGACACAATTGGTCTGCCCGGTACCGGTCGCCTCTGTTTATGCACTTTTGGGATCGCATAAATGGTAGCAATTGTAGGATGCATGTTCAAGAGATATTTGAATTCCTCTTTTGATATTAATTTATCTACCTTAGCGGTAGTTAAGATTACTTTCAGTTCTGCCTGGAACCTATCCGTCGGATTACAATCCAGCTTCTGATAAGTGTCACTTTGTTTGACCAAATCCTCCACCATTTTTTTATAGTCCTGTTTGTCCATAAGGACTACATTGCCCCTCTTATCAGAAGATTTTATTACCAAATCATCATTCAGGCTGAGTTCCTCAAGGGCCCGTTGTTCCTCTAACGGTAGATTGAGTTGAACAGCTGGTATCTTAGTACTGACGGTTTTTAAATCTCTAGTTACTAATTGTACAAAGGTGTCAATATTACCATACTGAGAGAACGGAGGGGTATATTTTGATTGTGGTTTTAATCCTGAAAAAGGTGCCTCAACTACATCTTCAGCATTTTCATCCAAAGTATCTAGTGATTCCAAAATGGCCAAAGCTTGTCTTTCATTGGCCTGTGACCGCTGGAACTCTCTAGCCTGCTGATTAAAGGTTTTATGGAGGGCAAGCTTCCTGGCGAATAGATTTATGTCTTTAACCCAGTTAAAACATTGGAAGGAGGGGGTTGGTGTGAAGGACAAACCTTTATTAAGTACTTTAATATGTTCTGGTCCCAAAGGTAAAGCTAGACAAATTGATCACCCTAAGAGAGTCATTTAAGTCCTGGCGTTGTATGCCCATTTCTCCCTGTCCCTCAAGGATGGGCCTTGGCCTAAAAAGGAGGGCAGATTTGTGGATGGATGTTGACAAAGGCATCGGCATTGGTGCGAGCACAAAATACCCCAGATGATACAGAGGGTAAATATTGTGTTTGTTGTTGAGAGCTGGCCATAGAGGGCCACGGTTGGTATTGTCATAGTCGCACTGGTCGATGGAGTAGGGCCACTGTGCTCCTTGCCATGATTGACTAGACTGTAATAGTCCCACCTGTTTGGGGAGTAGGCACCTATTCTGGTGTGATTGTCCACGACCTCTATATTTTCGTCGAGGTACCCCCGGTGGCCTTGGAGGGACGACTCTCTGATCCTGACCAATCAGATTCTGAAATATCAGAATGGGACCCGCTTGGTCTATTCGCGTTAGCCCTCTTCACTTGGGTATTGCCAATGTTAGGTCTATAAATCTGACCTGTGTCGAAATCCCTTTTATCCCTGATATATTTGTTATGTTTCCTTTCTTTTATTTCAGATTGGAAAGACTCAATATGCTTTTGTAATCTCAATTCCTGTGAGATAAAGTCAGGGTTAGATCTAAGATGTTGGATCTGAGAGATCTCTTGTTCTAGTTGTCTAGCTGTACTAGTTAATGACAATCTTTCAAAATCAAGCAAGTATTGCTGCATACGCAGTGAATTCTCCGTTAATAATTGCTGCCAACCTTTAATAAAGGTGGCATCATCCTGGTGTGAATGGGGTACGATGTTGATTCTCATTCCCCTAAACACCAGACCTTGCTGTTGGTATGTGTCTAAACTAGCTACTTCCCATTGGGCTCTCACATACTGTTTATACGTTTTTTGTATGTCTTTAAACGCCCCTTGTAGATCAGTAGTATTGATAGGAAGACAACCAGTGGAGAAAACCTGTGCTGCCTCTGTACTGTTGAAATCCGCTGGAGGTGCATTCGCAAGAAAACCCGCCATATGTCCACAAGCACTAAATCAAATGCTAGAAAACTTTATACTGGAAAAAATTATATTGATGAAGAAATCTTATATGAAGTAGGTCCCCCCATACATAAAGGCTGATGAGCCTATAACAATTTAATCCATAAATACAGGACCAACCTGGGCAAGGTTAATTCAACATATATTTACAAATGCCTAATTAGGCAATAGAAACCTATCTTGGCCCGGGTTACTTTAATACTTCACTTTTATTGAACACATTGTTAAAAAGTGTCACTAGACATAGTGAACCACAGACAAAACACAAAATAACTGCTAGGGTGTTAAAAACACAGTAGTGGCCCACCACAAAAATGCTATATGTATCAATAGGAAGTGATATACTGGATTGCTCACTCCAAAAAAGAGGGGAAGAACAGAAACAATTTTCATATACCCACAGGGAGTGATATTAGATGCTGCCGGCAAAGTTTATTTGATAGTGGCAAATGTCAATAGTGGGAGACTGATGTCATCATACCACTTATATACTGATAGACTATACAGTTCACACACACACATATTAACAGCCCACCCACCTGGTTCTGCAACACGCCAGACCTGCAGGGTATGACGAAGTGAGGTCACAGTTATGGGCAATCGAGGGTACTCACTATATTTGAAGAACCCTGGGCAGGCGCGTGGCAGTGAAGGAGAGGTAGACACAGTTCCTCTGGGGCACGCTCTGTAGATAGGGACCAGGCCTGATGGTAGTTGAGGTGCCCTGGATGTTACAGGTATTTTATGTGCCTGGGGCAAGGTCCCTGTGGTATTCGTGACGCCAGTGCCTTTGGACGGTGGCACGCCGGTTGGTGGTTGGAATGATGAAGGTACACAAGCATGCAGTGAACCAAACGTAAACTTTACTGGACAATCCAACTTTGTACAGCAGGGAGTAGTATAGTCTTCAGATTACAGTTCCACAAGGGGCTCATTCACAATATGGCAGGCAATAGTCATGCAAGATATGCTGAGGGTAAATTCCACAAGCACTAGGCAGCAGGTTGTACCTTTCACAGAATCAATGTACAGTGTCCTTTCTAGAACTCCTGCTCTGGCTTTATATCTCCCAAGGCCCGAATGCCTAAAAGGGTGGCTTATATCCTTGGTTACTTCCTTCCTCAGGTATTATACTGCTTGATAAGATTCCTAAGATCCTCTGCCCATCAGGGTCACTTTGCTTACCCTGGGTCGCCTCCTCCTATCAGGTGGGTAACTGTCGGTTTCTCCCAGGAGGCTGAATCCTGCAACTGGGGTATCCTCTTCAGAGCTAACTTAGGCTCTCTTGTTCTCAGGCAGGCTGGAGGTTCTCAACAGCCTCCTGGACATCACTAGCAGCCAGGGCTATCCAGCTGCATGTCAGGAGCAGGCTTACTGGCCTCTGTCTTCTCAGACCCCTGACTCTGCACTAACTCTCCCTGTCTGGGCCTGGACATTTATACTAGGGGCTCCCTATCTCCCTCTAGTGTCTGGGATGTCTAACTACACCCAACTAGGCCTGCTGCTGCATTACACAGGGGTACATTGCATATAACAACACATTAAAACATACATTAAATGCAGAATTAAATATGACATTTCTGTTCCTTGTGGGTAGGAGTAACGCGCACACCAATTGACCCTTGTGTAGTGCCCACTCATACCTAGTGGGACACTACAGTTCTATATACTATCCCTATGGGGTACGACGAGGGTTAACAGTGTTCTTACAGGGGTGTAAGCAGACCACAAACACAAATACGGTAGTAGAGGTGAGGTACCATGGGGGGTGGAGGGTAATCAGGGGCACCGAATTAGGGACACCACAATGTAAGGGTTAATCAGAGACAAGGGTAAATCAGGGGCATAGAATCAGGGGTACAAACAAGAACACTATAATGTCAGGGACCAGGGTAAATCATGGGCACAGTAAACAAGGGAGTAGGGGTACTTAAGATATGATTGCTCGTTCATCCAGGGGTCGTCTCCTTATGTGGGGGGCGGCACGGCTCTTCTTCCTGAGCGCAGGATGCGCTCTCCTTCAAGGTGGGGGGGGTCCCGACCCTTCTTCTTGAGTGCAGGGGCCACCGGATATTTATTTCCGGCGGCCCGCACTCCTGCACCGCCCACCAGATGACGCGCGTTCGTGCCCGCCCCTCAGAGCCACGTGGGCCAGCGCAGTGATATGACGTCACTGCGCCGGCCCGCACGCGCACATCGGGGACGCGCTATGTGCTAACAGGCGGGAGATGCCTTTGATCTCCTGTCTGTAGCCTTTAGCATTCCGGGCACCACGATGGTAATCGCGCTGTCGGAATGCGCATAATAGAAGGAGGGGAGGTTTCTCCCTCCCTTCTATCATGCATAATTATCTCCAGCAGCGCTGGAGATAATTAGAACAAAGGACTCCGATTCTGTTGAACCTGAGTTCTTTGTAGTTCTCAGGATGACCGGACCTTAGTCCAGTCATTCTGATGCAATTAACCAGATTGCATCAGTGTGAATGCTTGGGGCACATTCACACTGATGCACCTGGTTTCAGGTATAAGGGGGGGGGGGTATCCTATAAGGAGGCACAGATGGATATATATATATGGATATATATATATATATATATATATATTATCATAAGGGGCCACAGATATAGATCTACATATTATAAGAGGGCACAGCCCCTACATTATAAGGGGCCACAGCCCCTACATTATAAGGGGGCACACCTTCCAGGGACCACATATTTCCCACAGGGGCCACCATGAGCCCCTGTGGGCCACTAAGGGCAGATGTGCGCAGATGCTGGGCACATCTGCGCACATCCTCCTATAAAGTGACCATTAAAATTAATGCATGCATATATATCATACATGCATGCACGTGTTTGCATGCATATATGTATATATATGCATGCGTCTCAACCCTTCCTCAACAGTTAGCTATATTATAGGGCACTGTGATGGATGCATTGTGATTAGCTATGTTATGGGGCACTGTGATTACCTCATTGTGGTTAGCTATGTTAGAGGACACTGTAGTGGAAGCATTGTAGTTTGCTGTGTTTTGGGGCACTGTGATATAAGCATTGTAGTTAGCTATGTTAGGGGTCACTTTGGTGGAAGCATAGTAGTTTGCTGTGTTTTGGGGCACTGTGATATAAGCATTGTAGTTAGCTATGTTAGGGGTCACTTTGGTGGAAGCATAGTAGTTTGCTGTGATATGGGGCACTGTGATGGTAGCATTGTGGTTAGCTATGTTTGGGAGCACTCTGGTAGAAGCATTGTAGTTTGCTGTGTTATGGGGCACTGTGATGGAAGTGTTGTAGGTACAATGGCCCATAACAGGTAGGAACTAGTGTTAGGGACCACTCATAGAGGCGACCTTGACATGGTGAGTGGCTTATTACGCTTTGGCCAAAATGTACACTAATGCCTCATTCAACAACCAGCATAGAGGCAGGGCAGAGTGCTGGTTGCAGAGTGCGATTGCATTTGTGTTTTTGCGTTTATATCTGTATTTCGCCATAGCAATGTGCACCTGCATACAGGGTTGTGCTGACTGAACCCCCCACATTTTTTTCTTCGTAGTATATATTGGTGGTGTGGTGATCTCCATGCATTCATGCACACCTGACCAGTTAGTCTGCTCTGGAGGCTGGTTTTAAAGTCAGTATAATGCCTCATTCACATGTCAGTGTTTTGGTCAGTAATTTCCATCAGTGATTTTGAGCTAAAACCAGGTTCGGCTCTAAACACAGAACAGGAGCAGATCTTAGCCTTTTATCTTATCTCTGTGCAGTCTCCAAGCCTAGTTTGGGCTCCCAATCACTGATAGAAATCACTGACCAAAACACTGACGTGTGAATGAGGCTTAAAACTGAGTCTGCTTTCATAGCGCCTACCAGTAGCCATTTGGCTCCAGGAGAAGTATATAGTGGGCTCAGCATGCATGTTGGTACTTGCATCCCTGGATCCGATGAAAGCTGTTATGGCACCGGACGGGGTTAAAAGCAGAGTATGCCTTGCGTGCATGCTGTACCTGCACTCCCTGGACTTTGTGTGGCTGTCATGGCCCATAACAGGTAGGAACTAGTGTTGGGGACCACTCATAGAGGCGACCTTGACGTGGTGAGTGGCTTATTACGCTTTGGCCAAAATGTACACTAATGCCTCATTCAACATCCAGCATAGAGGCAGGGCAGAGTGCTGGTTGCAGAGTGCTATTGCATTTGTGTTTTTGCGTTTGTATCTGTATTTCGCCATAGCAATGTGCACCTGCATACAGGGTTGTGCTGACTGAACCCCCCACATTTTTTTCTTTGTAGTATATATTGGAGGTGTGGCGATCTCCATGCAGTCATGCACACCTGACCAGTTAGTCTGCCCTGGAGGCTGGTTTTAAAGTCAGTATAGAACTGAGTCTGCTTTCATAGCGCCTACCAGTAGCCATTTGGCTCTAGGAGAAGTATATAATGGGCTCAGCATGCATGTTGGTACTTGCATCCCTGGATCCGATGGAAGCTGTTATGGTACTGGACAGGGTTAAAAGCAGAGTGTGCCTGGCGTGCATGCTGTACCTGCGCTCCCTGGACTTTGTGTGGCTGTCATGGCCCATAACAGGTAGGAACTAGTGTTAGGGACCACTCATAGAGGCTACCTTGACGTGGTGAGTGGCTTATTACGCTTTGGCCAAAATGTACACTAATGCCTCATTCAACATCCAGCATAGAGGCAGGGCAGAGTGCTGGTTGTAGAGTGCTATTGCATTTGTGTTTTTGCGTTTGTATCTGTATTTCGCCATAGCAATGTGCACCTGCATACAGAGTTGTGCTGACTGAACCCCCCACATTTTTTTCAGTGTAGGAACCAGCTACAGAAGTACTCTGCTCAGAAGTCCCAGGTAGATGGGCATTGTTCAGTCTAAAAGAGGAACTAACCCATCTGTGGAAGCCACCTTGACGCCTGGTAGATGGGCCTGACACACGTTTGATCAAATATGTGCGCTAAGAGCTTCCATTGACTCATTTATAGTAGGTATGATACCACTTTTATTTAGAATGATCCCCATTTCTTAGCTCTATTGTTTGTATGTATAATGGTGTGCAGCCTTTTTTTTTTTTTTATTAATCATGTTTGCTTTATGGATATGCACCTGTGATTCTGAATGTACTAGTCTAAATTTTCTTGTAGTACAAATATAATTGTGTGACCTTACGGCAATAGTCAGATGTAAGCAACGCATCCGCCTCAGCAAATGACAACCATTCAACCCATGCCTTACCATGACTGGACCATGTGGAAGAAGCCACTGCATTCTGAATCAGAGGCATTAACATTTCAGCGGAAGATCCCATAGAAAAGCCCACCAGGTCCGCAGTTGGATGCAGCATCCTGAAACTATGAAACTGCAAACGAGAAAGAGCGTCAGCCATCACATTACACTTACCAGGCACATGGCTTGCCTTGAAAACCACATTATGCAATAAACACGTTAGAACAAGCTGACGTAATAGCGCCAGTACAGGCTGAGAATGAGAGGTTAGATTATTAATTGCTATAACTGCCCCTTCATTGTCCGACCAAAACTGAATACGCTTGTTCCTCATCTGAGGACCCCATACTTCCATCACAATAACAATCGAAAAAAGTTCCAAACCGCAATCCGACCAATCCGAAGGCCAAGGCGCTGCCGATCAGTGACCGACGAATTTCGCAGCGTGACCCGCCGCATCAGTAAAAAGGTGCGTGGCTGTCTATTTACGGTTCTGGAAAACACGAAACGCCGTTGTAGTAATGCAGGAACAGCAATCAAACTCGAAGATCATCCTTCAAATGTTTTGGTAATCTGATAAAATGGTGGGGCTGCTGAACGCCTGTCGTCACCAGCGCCAAGCGCTGTGAAAAAACCCGCCCCGTCGGAAAAATTCGGCATGCAAAGGCTAACTGACCTAGGAGAGACTGCAATTCCTTAAGCGTAATTTTCCGTGCATCCAGACAATTATGGAGGTCAGCAAGCAAGCGCACCAGTTTATCCTGCGGCAAACTAATCAAGCCCCTCTCTGTGTCAATTTGGATACCTAAAAAGGAAAGACAACGCATGAGACCTTCAGTCCTTTCCTCGGCTAACGGAACTTCGAACCGCGCTGCGAAAAAATTAAAAAGTTGCCAGCGTTGTCGCGCAGACCTCAGACCCGCTCACACCTATAAAAAGGAAGTCGTCCAGATAATGCGCAACTAAAATTTTACCAGTCTCAACTTTGACTACACACTCGGGAAAAAAAACTAAACATCTTGAAGTACAGTTGCAAGAAAAAGTATGTGAACCCTTTGGAATGATATGGATTTCTGCACAAATTGGTCATAAAATATGATCTGATCTTCATCTAAGTCACAACAATAGACAATCACAGTCTGCTTAAACTAATAACACACAAAGAATTAAATGTTACCATGTTTGTATTGAACACACCATGTAAACATTCACAGTGCAGGTGGAAAAGTATGTGAACCCTTGGATTTAATAACTGGTTGAACCTCATTTGGCAGCAATAACTTCAACCAAACGTTTCCTGTAGTTGCAGATCAGACGTGCACAACGGTCAGGAGTAATTCTTGACCATTCCTTTTTACAGAACTGTGTCAGTTCAGCAATATTCTGGGGATGTCTGGTGTGAATCGCTTTCTTGAGGTCATACCACAGCATCTCAATCGGGTTGAGGTCAGGACTCTGACTGGGCCACTCCAGAAGGCGTATTTTCTTCTGTTTAAGCCATTCTGTTGTTGATTTACTTCTATGCTTTGGGTCGTTGTCCTGTTGCAACACCCATCTTCTGTTAAGCTTCAGCTGGTGGACAGATGGCCTTAAGTTCTCCTGCAAAATGTTTTGATAAACTTGGGAATTCATTTTTCCTTCAGTGATAGCAATCCGTCCAGGCCCTGGCGCAGCAAAGCAGCCCCAAACCATGATGCCCCCACCACCATACTTCATAGTTGGGATGAGGTTTTGATGTTGGTGTGCTGTGCCTCTTTTTCTCCACACATAGTGTTGTGTGTTTCTTCCAAACAACTCAAGTTTAGTTTCATCTGTCCACAGAATATTTTGCCAGTACTGCTGTGGAACATCCAGGTGCTCTTGTGCAAACTGTAAACGTGCAGCAATGGTTTTTTTGGACATCAGTGGCTTCCTCTGTGTTATCCTCCCATGAAATCCATTCTTGTTTAGTGTTTTACATATCGTAGATTCACTAACAGGGATGTTAGCATATGCCAGAGACTTTTGTAAGTCTTTAGCTGACACTCTAGGATTCTTCTTCACCTCATTGAGCAGTCTGCACTGTGCTCTTGCAGTCATCTTTACAGGACGGCCACTCCTAGGGAGAGTAGCACCAGTGCTGAACTTTCTCCATTTATAGACAATTTGTCTTACTGCGGACTGATGAACAGCAAGGCTTTTGGAGATACTTTTATAACCCTTTCCAGCTTTATGCAAGTCAACAATTCTTAATCGTAGGTCTTCTGAGAGCTCTTTTGTGCGGAGCATCATTCACATCAGGCAATGCTTCTTGTGAAAAGCAAACCCAGTGTGTTTTTTTATAGGGCAGGGCAGCTGTAACTAACACCTCCAATCTCATCTCATTGATTGGACTCCAGTTGGCTGACACCTCACTCCAATTAGCTCTTGGAGATGTAATTAGTCTAGGGGTTCACATACTTTTTCCACCTGCACTGTGAATGTTTACATGATGTGTTCAATAAAAACATGGTAACATTTAATTCTTTGTTTGTTATTAGTTTAAGCAGACTGTGCTTGTCTATTGTTGTGACTTAGATGAAGATCAGATCATATTTTATGACCAATTTGTGCAGAAATCCATATCATTCCAAAGGGTTCACATACTTTTTCTTGCAACTGTACTTACAAGAAATGGAGCAACCCTTCGAAGGCACATTTCGAAGTAGAAGAAGCCATTCAACTGACAACCAAGCAGATGGAAACAATCCGGTTGAACCGGCAAAAGCTGGAAGGCTGAATCCATGTCTGTTTTGGCCAAGAGGGCCCCAGAGCCGGCTTTCACAATCGGGCATAAAGCCGCATCAAAAGAGGTATAGGAAACAGCCAACTCTTCCTTTGGGATCGCATCATTGACTGAATCCCCTTCCGGAAATGATAAATGGTGGATTAATCTAAATTTACCCGACTCTTTTTTGGGAACTACACCAAGAAGAGATACCTGAAAATTGTGAAACGGGGGCTCGTCGAAGGGACCGGCCATACGACCCAGACCAACCTCCTTGTCTACTTTTGCCTACGCCTCCCCAGGGTGATCTAAGACTGACTTCAGATTACCTGTGAACACAACCGAGTGATGGGGTAGATGAGGAATCCAGAAACCGGCCTCAAAACCTTCAAGGAGCCTGACCTCCTCCTGTCGCCTGGGATACTGTTCGAGCCACTGTCGCATCCTTTGCACGTTCATCTGGGTCCTCCGCTCTGGTAGGAACCGCCATGGCCGCGAAAGTGTTTTTTGTTAAAGCACCTGAGGGCGGAATGGGACCCACCGCAGAGGGAGCACTCATGCCGGAATTTGCATGATGCAAAGAAGCGACAGTGACATTTGTTGAAGAACCAACAAGCTCTAGGCCGGCGACCTCCTGCTGACGGGGCCATAGGAACCCACAGCGTAAGGTGTCTGAATGGACGAGGAAGGCCGGGACGACAAAATTAATTGGATCCAGACATCTGTGGCTTTAGAAGCCCAACCAACCTCGGGTCTCAATGCCAGACGGCGTCTGAACTTCTCATCATAACGCCACCACGCCGTACCACCATGTAACTTGTGAGCCGAATATATTGAGTCAATATACGTAAACATCTCCCACGCTTTGTCTGGGTGACGCTGACTATATATCCCAGCCAATATAGAAAAGTCCTGTAACCAGTTGCCAAACGTCTTGGCGACCTTGGGCTTCCTATTATCAGATTTCTCTCGACTGCCAACAAGGACCAAATATCGATGTACTCACAGGTAGCTATTTTTTCTTAAATTTCCTGAGTGACCTGACTACCTAACGGGGCCACTCCACAAAAATAAGCGTTCCGAAACAAAAGCCTGGATGTATCTGACCCACTCGCAGGTGGTGGAGGGGCCACCCCTGCCATCGCCACTGAACTTTCCAACCTGGCAACCAATGTTTTTAATGTGTCTAGCATATCGCCAGAACCAGAAACACTCCCACCTACCCATGCCTGTGAACAGGCAGACTCACCACTCGGCGGTAGTGCAGCGGCGGCCGAAACGGGAGCCAGAGGGGAAGGCAGCACAGGAGCGTCAGGAGCCATAACCACAGGCATGGACAAGCCACCTGCGAAGGGCTGTGAGAACGCCTCCCGCGACTTCGTCTCCTTCTGCGACGATCCCGCCTGGATGAATGGCCACGATATTCCACACTGGAAGGCGAGGAAACCGACTGATCTCTGTGCCTCCTGGAGCCACGGGAACTGCAGTGTCTGCGACCAAGATGCGACCGCCCACTGTGGTCCGACCTCCGGCTGTGAGACCTACGGACTGCACTTCGACTGCGAGATACACTACTGAGTCCGATGACGATGCGGAGTGAGGCGTGCCCCGCTGACTTCGGCCACTGACTTAACTAGCTCCCCGCACCAGCATGCGGCCGTCGATAGGAATGATGGATAACCTATCTTGTGGGGTGCCAGGGACAGCTTTTCAAAGAATTCATCACTGCTGGCATTAACAGTTGAGAGGCCAACAGAAGAAATTGCATCCCCAGACTCAGAACGAGCAGGAGCTGTAACAGGAGCCGGTAAGGCACCTTGTGGGGCCATAGTATGGGGGAACGGAGAGGGGGGCAGCACCAGAAGATGGAGGGGGCACTGGCTGGCGGCCAAACCATCTGGTTTTTAGCAGGCTGCACAGCCACAGGGAGAACCACAGGCTGTGCAACCTCCAACATAGCTGAGGCTGCAACAGCCAAGCTGCTGCACACAGGTGCCCTGGATGGGGCAAGGCCACGCTTGTGACGCCTGACCAGGGAAGGGGATAGGTGGGCAGGGGGATGCGAGGATCATGCAGGGCGTGCGGCAGAAGGGTCAGCAGCCGCCGGAGGGGACACTGAGCTCCCCGGGGCGCTTGCTGAGAGCAGGGGGCTAACAATGCCTAACCTTTCCTGGCAAATTTCTCCTGTAGGGGAGCCAGGAGGTCAGCCTCATTCAAATCCGCCATAATCGCGGTGTCACCTGGTGCAGACCAACTGTAAAATCTTCACTGAGCGCACACCAACAGGAAGTGGAGGAGGAGTTAAACCTTTATATATGCTCCCCTTGGGCTCACTCGGTCCAGAGAGAGCCATCCCTTACCTACACCCAGTGCCCTTCAGTCAATGGCCCCCACGCTTATTCAGCATGGGAGCCACACGTATAACTGTTCATGTAATGTGCCTGGTTCACCAGCAAGTGGCAGCGTAAATGGCAGAGCTATCCTTAGAGAGAATGGAACTCACCATTCCATTCTGCCCCCTTTGGGCAGAAGTGGGCTAGTCCTGCTTGCTACCAAAAGGAGGTGGGGCAGTTCTGGTTAAGACTCCATATTGGAGCTGCCAGGATTCTAACCTACTTTTTGGATGAACATAAGTCTGACTACAAAAGTGAAGTGCAGCATAAAGAGGAAACAAAGATACCAAGTGAGCTTGTCAGTACAGCAGAGTGAGAGAAAAATATAGCAGAGTTGAGTTTGCCTGTCAGTTTAATGCTAAAGCCTGCTGGAACCAAGACAAAGCCTGAAACAGTTTGGAGAAACGTTTATTCAAGTAAAGCTGTCATTGAACTTTATCTCAAGGTCTGGACTCAAGTTATTTCTTCAAATCCCTCAATTATTCCCCCTATTTATTGCTTCGGAGCCAAAGCCTGGGGTTCAGCCATATCCAGGTAGGAGCACCATGACACACATAAAGAGACAATTTAGGTCACAACATATCACTCGGCATTTCCTACACCTAAAACGCGATAGGAAGGGCCCTGTAGGGAGGCGTCCGTTGCAGATGCACAGTTGAAGGCACTCACTTCAGTGTGTGATCTGGGTAAGGGAAAAGAGGTGAACATCCATATGGACTCTAGGTATGCATTTGGTGTAGCATATGACTTTGGAGCCATTTGGAGGAGCCACAGTTTCTTGAGCTCTGTAGGTAAGCCTATAAAGAATGCTGAGACTGTAAAACAGCTATTGGACTCACTGATATCACATAAGAGGGCAGCCATGGTGAAGGTGTCAGCACAACAAAGAGAAGACCACTCAAGCTCTGATCAATACATTGTCAGATCAGGTGGCCAAAAAATGTAAAGATGATTCGGCCACCACTCGCTGAGATGCACGCCGCACGGGATGGGACCGGTTCCACGTGTAGTTGAATGGAAAATCTCAGCAGATGTGACTTGATGCTCATAGAATTTTATTATCATATATCAATATATATCAATTGATATATGATAATAAAATTCGATGAGCATCAAGTCACGTCTGCTGGGATTTTCCATTCAACAGGTAGCCAAAAAGGCAGCATTTTTCCACTTGATGGCGGCTGCCCCATCGGCCATGCCTGCAGTAAAGGTAGAACTGCTACGGACCCTACAGAACTGGACATCCCCTCACAAAGAAAAGGTGTGGATGGAGGGAGGCGCCCTGGCGTATACACACTAAGGTCTGCATGCGCCGTTGTTTGTGTTCCATAATGGCCACCCTCTACAAGTCAATGGGCCAGAACTTCAAGGGCAAGTAGAAAAACTAGATTGTCCCCTTATGATATCCTCTTTGGGTATGCCCTTCATACTGGCCTGTATTTTCCACAAGTATTGGCCATGAAACAAAGTTCATTGTCAGAGTATGTGCAGGCCCTACAGGCACAGTTAAATAAGGTACATAAACGGGTGTTTACATCTATTCCAGATCCCAATTCCAGATCCTCTTGAAGGGAGTCTCTCGTTGGAACCAAGAGCGTCAGAATAAGCCTTGATCCCCGATTTGACGGACCCTTCCAAGTTCTCTTGACAACTGCCACTTCAGTAAAATTGCAAGTAAAGACAAATTGGGTCCATGCCAGCCATTACAAGAAAGTTTTGAATGTTGGAAGAGATGATGCCTCTTATGCTTTTTGTGGCTATTAATCTTATGCTTTTTGTGCAAAGAATATATGGACTCTTAATAAAATGCTGAAGGAGGACTGGATGACCCAACAAGCTAGGTCTCCCACTGGAAAGATCCAGGATGTGTACTTGTGATGTAATTTTCAGGATGCTCAGGTGGGAATCAGGTGAAGAGGTAGGCAAGTCCTGGATGTGTGATTAGCACACATCAATGTACCTCCAGAGCAATACCTGAAATTATTCACAAAAGGGGGTATTTGTGAGGGGAAGCATAAAGGGTTCCATTTTGTATGTGTATTAATTTTATATCTATGTATAACCTGCACTGTAGAGGGGGATTTATCCTCTGAAGGAAGGAGTAAAAATTCCCATGCTGATCATTAATTTTCTTATCTCAAACTAAACATAGTAACTCAAAGCTTGTCTACACTATGACACTTTTACTGCGTTTATCTGTGTATAAATATGTGCACTGCTCAGGGGCGTTGCTAGGGTGTGAAAACATCGGGGGCACAAGCCCACTGTGTTGAAATTGCACATTAAAGGCATGCTTAAAGGGGAGTTCTGGTTTACGCAGACAGCAGTCATTATCTAATACAACATTCGGTAACTTTCCAATATCTGTTATGTTTCATTTCCTCACCACTGCAGAAATCTTTTGCTTGGGCCCTTTAACAGTGATGGGAGGGGACCCTTGGCAACCCCACAGATCATCCCCCCACCCCCCTTCTACTTGTTCCGCTGATCGTACGGGCTGCACGGGCATGAGTTCAGTCACTTTGGAGCACAATCCCCTCCTGGGGCGCGTGATCCCGCAAGACCCGCCGACGATGTAATGCAGCTTAAAATTAGAATATTGTGAAAAGGTTCAATATTCTAGGCTCATAGTGTCACACTGTAGTCAACTAATTAATCCGTACCCCCTGAGCAAAGGGGACCTCAAAATTGAGACTTTGGGGTTTCATAAGCTGTAAGCCATAATCATCCAAATTATAACTAATAAAGGCTTGGAATATCTCGCTTTGCCTGTAATGAGTCTCATATGTTAGTTTCACCTTTTAAGTTGCATTACTGAAAGAAATGAACTTTTGCACAATATTCAAGTTTTTTGAGTTTCACCTGTAAGTACTGTGCATTGATGTAGGGTCCACTCACATGTCCACAAATTGCGGACCCACAAAACACAGACACCAGCAATGTGAGTTCCTACTGAAAATGAATGGTCCGCACCTGCGGGCGTGTGAATGGACCCTTACTTAGGTTCTTTCTTATGCTTCCAGTCTATTGCATTATCTTCTCCATTGCCATTGCATTGTTCTGCCACAAGGTGTCTCCCTTATTCCTTTATTTAAGCATTGTTGGATTTATTTTTGTATTTTATAATACTTTTTTCTTTTACCTTATTTACCTTATTTCTAGCACCCCCCCCCCTCTTCCCCCCCACTAGGAATTTTATAATATCGGGGCTGGGAGCCTTCACAAGGCTGAGGTTCTTATTCCTGTCTGTTGTATTATATTCCTTTGCTAGTCCCCATTACATAGTTCTGTCACTAGGTGTCCCCCTTATTCTTTTATTATTAAAGGGGCTGTCCGCTTTTCTTACTGACCTATCTTCAGGATAGGTCATCAATATCAGATCGGGGAGGGTTCAACTTATGTGTATTTTTTCATCTTCATTTTATATAACTATTCTTTGCAACTTATGTATCAAATGATCAAAACAATTATGCAAATGAGCCTCTAGGAGCAATGGGGGTGTTGCCATTACACCTAGAGGCTCGGCTCTCTCTGCACTTTGATTGACAGCACCAGTTGTGATGACGTTTACACTGCCTGGCCCTGTAATGTTACTGCACATCGAATGTTTGGATTTTTTGCTAATTCCACCCCATTGATAATTTTTTTTCCAACTTCCTAGTACATCGTATGGAATATTAAATGGTGCCATTAGGAAGTACAACATCCCCTGAAAAAACAAGTATATGGGAAAAGGAAAAGCTATGGCTCATGGAAGGCAGGTGAGGAAAAAATGAATGATTTTCTGTTTTCGTGTTTTCCTTTTCTACTTCCCGTAGACTTGTACTTTTTAATGGCACCAATTAATGTTGCATACGTAGATGTAAGGCTACTTTCACACTAGCGTTAATGGTTTCCGGAATTGAGATCCGTCACAGGGTCTCCAAAATGCATTCAGTTCCATTCTTATACCGGAGAGCAGTATGCTGCGGTTTGCTTTCCGTCCTGGTATGCAGAGCAAGACGGATCCGTCATGACCCACAATGCAAGTCAATGGGGACAGATCAATTTTCTCTGACACAATCTGACACAATCGAAAACGGATCTGTCCCCCATTGACTTTCAATGGAGTTCATGACGGATCCGTCTTGGCTATGTTAAAGATAATACAACCAGATCCGTTCATAACGGATGCAGATGGTTGTGTTATCAGTAACGGAAGCGTTTTTGCTGAACCCTGCCAGATCCAGCAAAAACGCTGGTGTGAAAGTAGCTGGAAATTTTTTTTTAAAATAGGGGTGGAATTGGGGGGGGGGGGGGACACAATTCCGACATAGTTTTATGGGTTTCGTTTTTAAAGTCGTCCCTATGCAGTAAAACTGACCTGTTACCCTCATTTTGTGGCTCAGTATGATTACAGCGATACTACATTTGTATACTTTTTCTTGTGTCTTAAAAAAGTTGGAAAAAATTATTATTTTCTTTTCATCGCCATATTATGACCCCCATAATTTTGTATTTACATCTTTGGAGCTGTCACTTTTTGCAGGGCAATCTGTAGTTTTCAGTGATACCATGAGGTGTGTATGACTCTTTGATCACTTTTAACCCCTATTGTACTTCATGACACTGGTAAAATGAAGTAAAAAAATTAATAAATACTTATTAAAAAAATACCATATTTACCAAAATTTTTTAAAACAATTGCAAATTTCCAAGTTTCAATTTCTCTACTTCTATAATACATAGTAATACCTACAAAAATAGTTATTACTTTACGTTCCCCAAATGTCTACTTCATGTTTGGATCATTTTGGGAATTATATTTTATTTTTTGGGGATGTTACAAGGCTTAAAAGTTCAGAAGCAAATCTTGAAATTTTTCAGAAATGTTCAAAAACCCAATTTTTAGGGACCAGTTCAGGTCTGAAGTCACTTTGCAAAGCTTACATAATAGAAACCACCCAAAAATGACCCCATTCTAGAAACTACACCCCTCAAGGTATTAAAAACTGATTTTACAAATGTCGTTAACCCTTTAGGTGTTCCACAAGAATTAATGGAATATAGAGATACAATTTCAAAATTTCACTTTTTTGGCAGATTTTCCATTTTAATAATTTTTTTCCAGTTACAGAACAAGGGTTAACAGCCAAACCAAACTCAATATTTATAGCCCGGATTCTGTAGTTTACAGAAACACCCCATATGTGGTCGTAAACTGCTGTACGGGCACACGGCAGGGCGCAGAAGGAAAGGAATGCCATATGGTTTTTGGAAGGCAGATTTTGCTGGACAGTTTTTTTGACACCCATTTGAAGCCCCCCTGATGCAACCCTAGAGTAGAAACTCCATAAAAGTGACCCCAGCTAAGAAACTACACCCCTCAAGGTATGCAAAACTGATTTTTACAAACTTTGTTAACCCTTTAGGTGTTCCACAAGAATTAATGGAAAATAGAGATACAATTTCAAAATTTCACTTTTTTGGCAGATTTTCCATTTTTATATATTTTTTACTTTTACAAAGCAAGGGTTAACAGCCAAACAAAACTCAATAATTATAGCCCTGATTCTGTAGTTTACAGAAACACCCCAATGTGGTTGTAAACTACTGTATGGGCACATGGCAGGGCGCAGAAGGAAAGGAATGCCATACATTTTTTGGAAAGCAGATTTTGCTGGACTGTTTTTTTTGACACCATGTCCCATTTGAAGCCCCCCTGATGCACCCCTAGAGTAGAAACTCAAAAAAAGTGACCCCATTTTAGAAACTATGGGATAGGGTGGCAGTATTGTTGGTACTAGTTTAGGGTACATATGCTCTATATTACACTTTTGTGAGGCAAGGTAACAAGAAATAGCAGTTTTGACACAGTTTTTATTTTTTGTTATTTACAACATTCATCTGACAGGTTAGATCATGTGATATTTTTATAGACCAGGTTGTCACGGATGCGGCGATACCTAATATGTATACTTTTTTTTATTTATGTAAGTTTTACACAATAATTTCATTTTTGAAGCAAAAGAAATCATGTTTTAGTGTTTCCATAGTCTGAGAGCCATAATTTTTTCAGTTTTTGGGCGATTACCTTGGGTAGGGTATGATTTTTGCGGGATGAGATGATGGTTTTATTGGCACTATTTTGGGGTGCGTGTGACTTTTTGATCGCTTGCTATTAAACTTTTTGTGATGTAAGGCGACAAAAAATTGTTTATTTAGCACAGTTTTTATTTGAAATTTTTTACGATGTTCATCTGAGGGGTTAGGTCATGTGATATTTTTATAGAGCCGGTCGATACGGACGCGACGATACCTAATATGTATACTTTTTTTTATTTATGTAAGTTTTACACAATAATATCATTTTTGAAACAAAAAAAAATATCATGTTTTAATGTTTCCATATTCTAAGAGCCATAGTTCTTTCAGTTTTTGGGTGATTATCTTAGGTAGGGTCTCATTTCATTTTTTGTGGGATGAGATGACGGTTTGATTGGCACTATTTTGGGGTGCATATGACTTTCTGATCGCTTGCTATTACACTTTTTGTGATGTAAGGTGACAAAAAATGGTTTGTTTAGCACAGTTTTTATTTTTTATTTTTTACGGTGTTCATCTGAGGGGTTAGGTCATGTGATATTTTTATAGAGCCGGTCGATATGGACGCGGCAATACCCAATAGGTATACTTTTTTTCCCCCTATTTTTTTACCAATTTTTGGGGGGGGAAACTTTATTTTTTGGGGGTTAATTTTAATATATTTTTTTATTTATGCCACAATAGTTACCTCTCTAGGCCAGCAGTATTCTAGATGCCAGAAGACCTCCAATGAGCAACTAGCCAGTGGTTTTCTGACATACAGCGAGGTAGTTAGAGTAGATTCCCATCCAGACTGAGGTCACCTTGCCATGGTAGATGGGCACAGATATTTTTGAAAACATTTATTTGAGAAGCACCTCATGTGTATTTGTATACTAAATGTATAAATACTATATATACAGAATATACTGTACATAGATAGATATCCTTTGCATTATGCTGCTATATGGTATACAGTGGTCCCTCAAGTTACAATATAGTTCCGGGACAACCATTGTATGTTGAAACTTTAAACCATTGTAACTTGAGTCCATAACTCTATGGGAAACCAGTAATTGGTTCCAAAGCCCCAAAATGTCATCCCAGAATATAAAAAAGGGAATTTGTAAGAAAAATAAGCAGACAACTAAGACATACAAAGCAAGTCCTTAATTAAAACAGACAGGAATAGATGCTTCAGATCTAGGCCATTCTGCATGAATTTTATTTAATGAAATACATCTTAAAAAATCAGGTCCAAAAGTTTTATAGCTCTAGGACGTGATGTTGCCTGGGGTTTCTTTGCAGAAGCTGGATTTGTTACCAGCAAGACGCTGCTCCTGGTAATGTCCAGCTGTATCTGTATAGAATAATTCGGCTATAAACTATAAGGCCTCCTGCAAACGACTCTATCGGTTTTGTGGTCTGCATATTGCGGATCCAGTCCTTGTGCATCCTACATCCCACAAAGCAGACAAGAACAGGACATGTTCCTCCTCACGTGGGCTCCTCACAGCACACCAAGCAAAGCCCCGTACATTGTATAG
Organism: Bufo gargarizans; assembly: GCF_014858855.1. Taxonomy (NCBI): domain Eukaryota; kingdom Metazoa; phylum Chordata; class Amphibia; order Anura; family Bufonidae; genus Bufo; species Bufo gargarizans. The sequence goes on from NC_058081.1 coordinate 700,294,919, forward strand.
TGGTTGTGTTTGGTATTGCAGCCCAGATCCAGTCACTTGAACAGGACTGTGCGGCCCCTAGGCCAAGTGACCGATATACATGACGTCACTGGCCTAAAAAGAGACTACAGTGTTCACGGGGCCACTTCAAAAGCTGATCAGGAGTTGAACCCCATCAATAATATATTGATGACCTACCTGATGTAAGCCCTGCCCTTATGTGCCTTAACCCTTTTTGGGGTTGGGGATGTTTATCAACTGTTGATAAGGATTCACCTGACAAGGTTAATCTGACTATTATGGATGATCTCATGGTCTCATCTAATAAATTATTACGTTGTAAAACTGGCATGGAAAAAACATGCTTCCTCTTAGATGCTTTTGAGGATGCTGCATGAGAACCTCACCAATATTTGTTAGTAGATATAAAGTGTCCCTGTTCTTTGGGAAAACCTAGAGACATATCAATAGTTTTGATCAGTAGGGGTCCGAGAGCTGAGACTCCTGCCAATCGCTACATGGAAGAGAGAGAAGCTCTTACATCTCCTGCAGAGCATACTAGGAAGCGAGATGGACTCGATAGAATGTCTTCGGGCTTGTCTTGCTTTCATCTCCAGCAACATGGAGAGAAAGTGTGATATGCAAGCGCTTCTCTCTCCTCTTTCTAGTGATTAATAGGGGTCTCAGTGCTCGGACCACCACTGATCAATGTCGTTATGACATGTCAAAAGTTTTCGCAAAGTACATGGACAATTTAAGATCCAGTACACCAGAAGAGCTATGTTTTATGTTTAACAGTGGGCTTATTACCACCAACAGTTGTGTGTATTCAGAAGAAAAAAAGCTCTAAAAATTTAAAGGGGTTATCTGACAGTATAAACACCTCCACAATGCCCAGGCTTCTCGTATGGAAGATACGTACCCCGTGACCCACGTCCCTTTGGATACCTGCACAGCCGCCGCTGCATCTCCCCATCTCACGGATCAAACAATCAGCCTATGAAGGGGTGCAGCCAATAGAAGGCTGCAACGGTGACCTGCTTCCTTAGCATCACAGGTGACATCACCCGTGATGCAAAAGGTGCTGGTTACCGTCGCAGCCTGCTAATGGCTGCACCACCCCATCCCGTTGCTGGATATACCTCTAAAAGAGAGGCAAACAATATACTCAAGAAATGGCGTAAAGTTATAAGGAAGCTCAGAGATAAAACACTGACCATAAAGAATAAGAACGGCGAATCAAGCAGGCAGGTTTAGAAGTAGCCTCAAAATTTGGTCTTTGGTGCATAGAGGGGTACACCAGAACCCCTCAACTCTGCAGCCACTCCCACTCTTCTTGATTGACAGTGTCAGGTATCTCTTCTGGCCCTGTAATCTCTTGTTTGTCCTGTAGATAACACTATTGGCGCATACGCAGTAGATCTGCTTCTGCCTTGTTATCTTTCATCTGGAAGACAAGACACTCTATCATCTCTGGATCTAATGTGCTGGATGCGGTGTGTAACACAACGCAAATCCGTATTTTATTCAAAATTAATATACACCTTGTGGTTGGGTTATGGGCGTTAGTGTGTGTGAGTGCTGCCTAGATCTCTTATATAGATACCTCATGGTTGGTATTCCTTTATGCAGACAATGGCTGAGTAAATATCCCCTCTACTGTTGTGGGTGATGCCTCTATTGTTAAAAATGGACCTGGGTGAGATAAGTGAAATCCAGAAAGCTGCAGTGGTTTCAGCAAAGAGTAGTTTGCTGAGACAGGTTTGTCTAGATTCTGTTCTGGGCTGGATTTTATTTGGACTGAAAGGTAGGTCTGGAAAGGGGACCTTTCAACCAACACCCTTCTAGTACACATATTTTCCATAACCTGAGGTGATTGCAGGTGAGTCCTGCTGTGTAATCAATGGGGAATAAACCAACCCTCTGTGTATGACTGAGAGAGAGGATTTGGAAAAGGAAGCCTACAGAGACTCTGCGTGGTCTCAGCAAGGAGGGTTGGGGGGCCACGAGGCTGTGTGAAAGCCTGAGTTTTGGGGGGCCCAGCGACACCTGAGGAAAGTGGTGTTTCACGGTCAGAGTCGGGAGGACTCTTGGACCATTTCCCCCAAGGTACTGGTGTGGTCACAGCCAGGAGGCTGCTGGACCGTATGGCTGAGAAGGACCGGATCTTACCCCTTGTGCGAACACCGCTTTCTAGGTGAGTTAGAGAGACCTATGTATTAGGTAGAGCCCAGGCGGTCAGGTGTTTATTTGCTATGTTTATGTTTGTGTTGGTGCTGAAGTGTCAAAATTAAAGCACCATTTGTACTTTAACCCCGTTGTCTGAGGAGGAATCTGTCATTGCCGACAGTGAGAGAGCGATCCCTTACAAATACATTAAAAAAGGACTTTACCTTTGTCACAAACTGCATGGTTAAAGCTGTAGATACAAATCATTTTGCATATTACTGATATATATTTTTTTATATATATATATATATATATATATATATAAAAAACTAAGAAAATCACAGCAGCACAAGACCAAAGCTCACGGGTGCAAGTCCTATAAACCGCAGGCTCCAACGGTTAGATGAGTATAATATCCAAAGAATAAGGCAGCACTCCAAGTAAAATGAAGAAAGTGGATCCTTTATTCCCCTCTGTGCAACGTTTCAACCGTCTCAATGCGGTCTTTCTCAAGCATATCACAATGGTGCCATATACGGGTATATATACCCACAATCCATAGCAAACACATAAAATTGACAATTAAATAATACTGAGTGTAATTAGGTGAAAAAACAGTACAAGATATATAAAAAATGACGTGGTTTACATAACCTAATAGTTTACATGACCTGATATTCTACACAGTGAGGTACAGTGTACAGATATATATATATACTCATCATGGTAATAACATGACTAAGTTAATTGACCATAATCAAATTTATACACATAACATCATCACACCTGAGTGTATACATAAAGTGAATAATCCAGTGAAGTTAAAAACACTCACACTGTGGCCCATGGACAGAAGCGCCAAAGTCCGCGTCCTCACCGCTGAACTGCGCATGCCCAGAGTCCTTATCACGTCACAAAGGCAACACCCTCCCGGCGGGGCCCAGCGGCGTCACAGTGGAGGCGTGTAAACACCTATCCAGTGCGACCGTCACGTGACCCCCAGGAGGATGTATCCGGCGGAACCACGCCCACGACGCTGGACCCGCGTCGCCAAGGCAACAATATACACATTTCCGTCACGGCAGGCGCTAGTCCAACGTTGCGCGCCGAGGTCCGCCCCCGACCCAGGACGGATTCGGACAATCGGCAACCCGAGTCAGCAGGGGGAGGGGAGAGAAATACTGACCAAGGGAGAGAGACACAAAGGGCACAGCACAGCTGCTAGAAGAGCGCAACACTCACCAGGGCAGCCTCTTCAAAAAGCTGATAAGCTGGGGTGCTGGGTGTTGGAACTCCACCGATCAGTTATTGATGACCAATCCTGAGGATAGGTCATCAGTTTTAAGCGCCTTGAACATCCCTTTAAAGCTAGAAACTTGTCTGCCGTTGTATAGTAAGTAAGCACTATGGATGGGTTACCACTAGCGTTATGGGGGCTGAGGAGGAAATGGCTATTTAATGCCAGATGTTTCTAGACTAGTACACTGCTGTCCACAATTAGATACTTCCTGATCTTTCTATTACAGCATTAATACAATGGATTAACTATTCCCTGGTCTGACTGGAGAGAAGAGACAAATTAATCAGCAGTGAATTCAATCATTAATAAATAATTAACCCCCTCATGATAAGATTACAAAGGACAAGTACCGAGATGTCATTTTTTTCTCTTCTGTAGGCTGCATCGGACTGGAGTACCTTGGGTCCAACAGAGGAAATTACTATTGGGGCCCAACTGCTATATCATCGCTAAAGTCTAATTGATTAAAAACCTAAAACATAGACCCAAGTGGACAGTGATTAGCTCAAAAGGCATCTTCAAATGCAATTTTTCTCTTGCACCTTTAGCTTCATAGACTGGGCCCACCAGAGGATCCTGTGGTACTCTGGTGGGCCAGTCTGACCCTGTCTGTAGGATAGATGTATTTTTATGTTTTCTTTGGTATATAGTAGGTCACTTCCTCAGCCATTGCTGCTGCCTGGTATCTAGGGGTCAATACAGGGAGTAGCTCTCTGTCCCTCACCCATTATCTACTGTGGAAATTCATGTTTCACTTGGGGACTGTATCTGTCCTTCACTGAATCCATGTGGCATGTTACCTTTCTGCGTAATGCCCTGGTGCAGGGATACTTTGAAGTCTGGACATTTTCTCCTGTTTTCTCCTATGCAAAGTCATCAACTCCTCGCTTTATTTCCCTTTAAAGGGTTAACTTGTATTGACTTATACTGTTTAATACTGTGTAACTGCATTTTATATGTTTGTTGTGATATACAGTACAGACCAAAAGTTTGGACACACCTTCTCATTCAAAGAGTTTTCTTTATTTTCATGACTATGAAAATTGTAGATTCACACTGAAGGCATCAAAACTATGAATCAACACATGTGGAATTATATACATAACAAAAAAGTGTGAAACAACTGAAAATATGTCATATTCTAGGTTCTTCAAAGTAGCCACCTTTTGCTTTCATTACTGCTTTGCACACTCTTGGCATTCTCTTGATGAGCTTCAAGAGGTAGTCACCTGAAATGGTCTTCCAACAGTCTTGAAGGAGTTCCCAGAGATGCTTAGCACTTGTTGGCCCTTTTTCCTTCACTCTGCGGTCCAGCTCACCCCAAACCATCTCGATTGGGTTCAGGTCCGGTGACTGTGGAGGCCAGGTGATCTGGCCCAGCACCCCATCACTCTCCTTCATGGTCAAATAGCCCTTACACAGCCTGGAGGTGTGTTTGGGGTCATTGTCCTGTTGAAAAAGAAATGAGGGTCCAACTAAACGCAAACCGGATGGAATAGCATGCCGCTGCAAGATGCTGTGGTAGCCATGCTGGTTCAGTATGCCTTAAATTTTGAATAAATCCCCAACAGTCCCACCAGCAAAGCACCCCCACACCATCACACCTCCTCCTCCATGCTTCACGGTGGGAACCAGGCATGTAGAGCCCATCCGTTCACCTTTTCTGCGTCGCACAAAGACACGGTGGTTGGAACCAAAGATCTCAAATTTGGACTCATCAGACCAAAGCACAGATTTCCACTGGTCTAATGTCCATTCCTTGTGTTCTTTAGCCCAAACAAGTCTCTTCCGCTTGTTGCCTGTCCTTAGCAGTGGTTTCCTAGCAGATATTCTACCATGAAGGCCTGATTCACACAGTCTCCTCTTAACAGTTGTTCTAGAGATGTGTCTGCTGCTAGAACTCTGTGTGGCATTGACCTGGTCTCTAATCTGAGCTGCTGTTAACCTGCGATTTCTGAGGCTGGTGACTCGGATGAACTTATCCTCCGCAGCAGAGGTGACTCTTGGTCTTCCTTTCCTGGGGCGGTCCGCATGTGAGCCAGTTTCTTTATAGCGCTTGATGGTTTTTGTGACTGCACTTGGGGACACTTTCAACATTTTCCCAATTTTTCGGACTGACTGATCTTCATTTCTTAAAGTAATGATGGCCACTCGTTTTCCTTTACTTAGCTGCTTTTTTCTTGCCATAATACAAATTCTAACAGTCTATTCAGTAGGACTATCAGCTGTGTATCCACCTGACTTCTCCACAACGCAACTGATGGTCCCAACCCCATTTATAAGGCAAGAAATCCCACTTATTAAACCTGACAGGGCACACCTGTGAAGTGAAAACCATTTCAGGTGACTACCTCTTGAAGCTCATCAAGAGAATGCCAAGAGTGTGCAAAGCAGTAATCAAAGCAAAAGGTGGCTACTTTGAAGAACCTAGAATATGACATTTTCAGTTGTTTCACACTTTTTTGTTATGTATATAATTCCACATGTGTTAATTCATAGTTTTGATGCCTTCAGTGTGAATCTACAATTTTCATAGTCATGAAAATAAAGAAAACTCTTTGAATGAGAAGGTGTGTCCAAACTTTTGGTCTGTACTGTATATCCTGTACATTTGCATTGTGTTTGCATAGCATTATGGAAAGGGTTAATAACTATTGGGAGACTTTTGGGACTTTCTAACTAATAATGAGAAGCTAGTGATTTACCACGACTACCATAAGGTTTAAAGAAGAGTATATTTTAGAGGGAAAAAGCCAGTTTTTTTTTCCACCAAAACCAGAGAGACTGACCTTTTAGATGTCTGGTTTTAGCTCTGTTATTATGTCTGAAAACTGTTTTTGTCTGGAAAAACTGCTGTGTCATTGAGTATCATTGAAGGTCTAATGCAAGTCTATGGGAGACAAGAATTGTAACATTGCATTTGTTTGTGCTGTGTTTCTCCACTCCACCTCTCCAAGGTTCTAGTTTAGCTAGAAACTGCATATAAGGAGAGCAGTCAGAGCCCCTAGTGTTCTGCAGTTAGGCAACAGTGCTTAGAAGAGGAGACCGTCAGACAGCATGGGTGACCAGAAGAAGACACTGAGACGGGGATACTCTGCCACAGACCCTGGATCACTAGCTTTTGGCCATGGTACCAGCCTTCTGAGAGAGAGAGAGAGAGAGAGAGAGAGAGGGACAGCTAGCTCAGGCCTTTCCTCAGCATCAAACCCTTCTTCTGCCAGGGAGGAGACTGGAGAAGCTATCCCTATGCTTCGCCTGTATTGTTTTGGACCTGAATTCCTCCAGTAAAGAAGCACACTGGTTACTGCTGACCCTGGACTTATTTCACATTGGGATGCACTACTCCTTACCATCCCTTCCAGAGAACAACAACATGTGGTGACACCTTGACAGTGTCCGGGGAACCCAGAGTAGCATTGAGGCCAACCCAAACCTGGCCACTGCATCTGCTGTTTGCTGTAACTGTAGGCTGGCTTTCCAAGATGGCAGGCACTTGTTCTCTAGGGTACATGCACTCTATCACTTTAGGTGTCATCACCAGAATGTCCGGTGATGTCATCACATCATCTGGATGTCTCTTCTGCATTCCTCCTTTACAAGGCATGTTTGCAAGGCAATCCCTGGCCCTGACCCGCACCCGCACTGTTTGTCACAGGCTGCCGGGATCTAGCTATTCTCATGAGATTCCTGGTTATACAGTATAAACTGGTGATTCAGTTGGGTTATGCTGCTCTGTCAGGGCAGCTGAATCCTCTGTGTTGGAGATATTTCCTCTGTGTCCTCTATGTCCCCAGTGACTAGGGCCTTTTGTAGTTGGCTGAGCCAACTAACACAAGATTTGGAGCATGGACGGCCAAGGGAACAAAGTCTAGAAAGTATGCTTCTTCTTAAAGGGAATGTGTCATCAGAAAATGGCCAATTGTTTAAATCACGTCTTTATGATCAACATATTTTATCATTTTTTTATGTTTTAAAAAAAATATTCATGTTTCTATCTATTTAAAAATGTATATATTCATGCAATTTTTATACTGGCCACTATGTCTAATAATAGGTCATGATTTCCTGTTCTATCCTGGTCTATCTTTACAGTAGCCATCTCATTATCATCACAGGCAGGATTACAATGACAGATATCACCTATGTATAGATAACACAGGATCCGTCACTCACAAAAGGCGATATCACAGATTATTTGCGTCACTTTCCCTCTGGTTGTCACAAGATTATCCACCTTTCTTCTTGCATGGTTACGGACTTCTCCAGATGCTGGTATATATGACATTATGCAAAACAGATATTCTCTGTAAATACTGTAAGAAAAATCCCTCTAGACAGGTTCTTTCTAAATTCTGGATTAAATCCAATAAGCCAATATATTCTTCTGGAATTTTTGAACAAAGGAGTCCTAGAACCTGTTCCAATACACAACAGCTGAGAAGGAAATGGTGTCGTAACCTTCTCAACAGATTTTTTGGGCAAGAAAAAAATTCAAAATGGAAACCATGAGATCATTTATGTACACTGAAAAAAAAAAAACATCTCCTCATCACCATAGACGTGATGGACAGTTATATGCATATTCCAGTGAGAGAAAGTCACAGGAGGTTTCTTCGTATAGCCATAGCTGGTTCTCATGAGACTCCTGATCTCCAGTTCACTTGTCTGCCCTTTGGGTTGACATTGGCCCCCTGTGTTTTTTTACCAAATTAGCAGTTAGGCTTTCAGCAGCAGTCAGGCTCTAGGGCATTTCTGTCAAAACATATATAGATGTCTGATAGCTCCTTCATGAGAAATACTCCATCAGGATCAAACTCTCCTTAGAGAACATGGTTTTCAGAAGATTCTACAGAAATCTCAACTGGAACCATCCCATCATCTGATGTTCCTGGGGTTCATGTTGGATACAAAAAATATGAGTCTGTGTATAGGGAATACGGAGTTAATTAGCCAGCCCTTAGATGTAGTTGCTAGGTAAGGGCAGGTCCCACTCTTCTGATTTTGGGAATGGTGTTGTATCTGGAGTCAGTTAGGAAGTGGTTGAAGTGACAACACCAGTGTGTGCAACAGGCAGAGAAAGGAATAAGAGAAGCCTGTGTCACTTCTCAGCCTCTAAGGGGGAGAAATGCTGAACCTAAAAGAAAGTAGAGCAGCCACTACAAGGAAGGGTGCTGGAAATACAAGCCATTGAAGGTAACGTACATATATTGGCTATGGACTTCACTGAAGTTTTGTTGTGTTCGAAGTTTTGTGCTCCCTTCCATACTAAAGAGACAGACTGGCCACCACCCCCCCAAAGCATATTGTAGCATTACTGACAGAGAGAGAGAGAATTTGCCCCTCTTTGACCTGATTGGGAAGATCATATAGTTTATCTGGACAGTGACTTGGAGGGGGCACAATACTGTCCGTTTTTCCTAGATGCAGCTTTGGGAAACTGTTTTATTCTTCCAAGACGACGTGCAGTGTAATAAAGAGGAAGCAGCACTCTCATGGAGCGTCACCTCCTCTTCAAACAGCTGATTGGCGGGGGTGCCGTGTGTTGGACGATAGGTCATCAACATTTATGGCAGGACAACCCCTTTAAGACATAGTCAGATAAGTTCATGCCCTATGTGAACATTAGCATCCTGTTCACATGGACACGCATTTATACACCTAAAATCTGACATAAATTGCACCAAAATGTGGGCAATTTGGCACATCTAGGTTTAAAAATATTATCTGCACCAAGTCCGACAAATGGGCATGATTTAACCGAAAGAGGGTATGACCTAATGTGGGACATTTAGAGCTAAAATTATACTACAAATCTGGCAACTGCCTCAAACTAAGGCAACTAACAGTTAGGCCTCATGCACACGACCGTTGTTGTGGTCCGCATCCGAGCCACATTTTTTGCGGCTCGGATGCGGACCCATTCACTTCAATGGGGCAGCAAAAGATGCGGACAGCACTCTGTGTGCTGTCGCAATCCGTTGCTCCGTGGCCCCGCAAAAAATCATATAGCATGTCCTATTCTTGTCCGTTTTGCGTACAAGAATAGGCATTTCTACAATGGGCCGCCCGTTTCGTTCCGCAAATTGCGGAAGACACATGGGCAGCTTCCGTTTTTGGCGGATCCGCGATTTGCGGACCGCAAAAAATTGAACGGTTGTGTGCATGAGGCCTTAGTCTTGTGACTACACTGACTGTCATTAGTTGCGATGAACCAATGCAACAATGCCACCTTCATATCATCAGACATGTCGCCATGTAACCTCAGCCTATGTTCTTGCAAACTATCCTTCTGCTATACTCTTCCATATGTATTGCACAATATTGGGGGAAATGAATGAAGCTTCTATGCCAGTTTTATGGCATAGAAAAGTTGCATATTTTGGTCCGTCCCATTTTGTAGCAAATTTTGCCCCTTTTCCTCTTTTCTCATTCCCCCTTACAATTTTGTAAAAAGGGGCAGGAGGGGCTGATGGCATATACACATTTAACAATATGTGGGCCAGAAAACTGGCACACATTACACCAGAAATCTATAGCAGCTCATTGTTGGCATGGATTTCATTTTCCGGTGAACACATATCTAAAAGGTGCACCAAATATATTAAGGGGAACGCCTCTCAATAACTGTTTTGTGTTGTACTCCAGCGAGGTTTCCTGTTAAGACTGGCGTTTCTTAATAATTTCACTCCTACTGTGTCCTGTGAGCTTAGACCTGGAATTTTCTAGGGTATAGCATGGCCTCTGCTGCCACATTGTGGTCTTGACAGGTCAGGTGTTTTCAATCAATGTGATGACAATCAGGTGATTGTTTTATCTAAAGAACAGGGATCTATCCAGGTCTGATCTTTACAACACATGTTTGTGGAAATGTTTCATAACACGAACAAAGCAGATTTTTGAGGACCTCAGAAGAAGAGTTGTTGATGCTCATCAGGCTAGAAAAGGTTGCAAAACCATCTCTAAAAACTCCACCAATCCACAGTCAGACAGATTGTGTACAAATGGAGGAAATTCAACACCATTATTATTCTCCTCAGGAGTGGTCAACCAGCAAAGATCATGTCAAGAGCAAGGCGTGTAATAATCTAAGCAACTAAAGGGCTAATGTTAATGTTCATGAATCCACCATCAGGAGGACACTGAACAGTGTGCATTGCAGGACTGCAAGGAGAAAGCCGCTTCACTCCAAAAAGAACATTGCTGCCAATCTACAGTTTGACCTGGACAAGCCAGAAGGGTATTGGAGCCATGTTTGGTGGAGTAACTAGACCAGAAAAAAACCTTTTGGTTTACATGAGAAGCGCTATGTTTGGAGAAAGGAAAACACTATATTCCCACATAAAAACCTCATTCTGTCTGTGAAGCACAGTGGTGGTAGAATCATGGTTTGAGCCTTTATTTGCTGCATCTGGGCCCGGGATGGCTTGTCATGATCGAGGGAAAAATGAATTCTGAATTATACCAGCAAATTGAAAAGGTAAATGTCAGGACATCTGTCCATGAGCTGAATCTCAAGATAACATGGGTCACGTAGGAAGACAGTGACCCTAAGCACACGACCCGAAGGCATTCTACCAATAAATGGTTAAAGAACAATAAAGTGAAAGTTTTGGAATGGCCAAGTCAAAGTCCTGACCTTAGTACAATAGAAATATTGTGGAAGGACCTGAAGTGAGCAGTTCATGGGAAGAAACCACCAATATAATACAAGAGCTAAAATTCCTCCAAGCCGATGTGCAGGACTAATCAACAATTACCAGGGGGTCACACCAGATACTGAAAGAAAAGGTTCACATACTTTTGCCACTCACAGATGTGTGATATTGGACCGCATTAAAAAAAAATGACCAAGTCTAATATTACACAACCATCCCTGTGGTTTGTGTCCCCTCTGTGAGAAAAAAAAAACCATTACAAATGTTTGACATTTGATTCCTGGACAGCTGCCATTATCCAGGAACGATGTCCTGCGCACCTGGCATGGCATAATCTGGGCAAATCCATCATCTGTGTGTTCATGATAACACCTAACAGATCAAAGTAAGCACAGGGCGGATCATCGGTGCCATCAATAATTTACACATGATTTACAAATCAACTGTGCTCCCCACACAACCCCGCCACCCAGCAGATGGAACATGACAGGGCGAATGTATTGGCTCCGATGAGAGCCAAAGTTATTACTTCGCAAAGTCTCGCAAGACTTCGCGTGGTAACTTCATAAATTGATTTCTACTGTAAAAAAACATTTCCCGAACTCGGGTTCGGTTCCAAGTGGGACCTTGGAACTGAACCTGAGTTCAGGAAAAGGTTTTTAACAGTAGAAATGTATTTTTGAAGTTATTACCTGAAGTCTCGTGAGACTTCGCAAAGTAATAACTTCTGCTCCGTACAATATTCAAACAAAGTTTTATGCGAATCGACTTCGGATGTTTCATCCGAAGTCGAATTTGCTCATCCCTAATTCTGCCTGATGTATATGTCTTTGTGACTACGTCATAATTATACTGCTTTAGAGTATGTTCACACTGTGGCAGGAATCTGTGGATGACCCTCGGGTTTCTGGTGCAGATTTGCAGTTGTACATGTCATGAATCTGCACACAGATTTAGTGCCATTCAGTGGTGTTACTCCACGTGTGGACTCCTACCAGCATTTCAGCATAAAAACTGTGACAAGAATTGACTTCTCTACTACACCTACTGAGTACAAACGCTTCCAGACACTTTGTAACGGGGCACCGAAGGCGCACTCGGTCTCCCATCAGCCGCAGACATGCTGCTTAGCTTCGGGAGCGAGGATCTGTGTTTGGCCTTGTTCCCAGGGCGGCTTTGGTAGCTGGGAGGCTCCCTGCTCCTAGGTCTGCCTTGAGCGCTGAGCTGATCACTCGGTGCTCGACTGGTCGGTCTGTCGGTCATGTGACGCTGGCCACGTCACATGACCCTCACTCCCCACTATAAATACAGGCAGCCTGCTGGCCACAGGTTGCCTGTTAATTTAGGTTCCTGGCAGTTGTTGGATACCTGTGTACTTACCTGATCCTGTTCCCTGACGATCCTTTGCCTGCTCCTCCTGTACTGCGCATCCTTCCTGGTATATTGACCTCGGCTTCCACCTGACTATTCTTTGTGGACTCCTTTGGTACTTCTCGACTCTCCTGGTATTTATGACCCCGGCTTCTCCTGACCTTTCTTTGCTTATCCCTCTGTACTGCGTTGTCCTCTTGGTTTTGACCCGGTCCATTCACTATCCGTTATTTGTCTTATCTGTCCTTCCCGCACATATCCTAAGTTAGGGATTGCCGTGCAGTTGTCCCCTGTCATCAGGACTCATGAGGCAAGTAGGCAGGGCCAGGGGTGAGGGTGGAGAGCAGTGGTCACTATCCTCCCCCCTGTGTGTGTGTGTACGTGACCGTTACAGATTAACAGGCCCAATAACCACTGTATAATGAATCCCCTGGTGACCCTGACTGACCATGTATCTAATCTGATGCAGATCGTGCAGGAACTAGGGGAAAAACTATGTTCTTTTGAGTTAGGGTAAGGTTCTTCCACTCCTCAGGTCTCCAGTCCGCATTTTGAGCCCCAGATTAAGCTCCCAGAACCCTTTTCTGGAGACTGGAAGAAGTTTCTCTTTTTTAAGGAGAGTTGCAGACTTTACTTCCGTTTGCGCCCCGTGTCCTCTGGCCCCGAGAGTCAACGCGTGGGCATTATTATTTCCCGACTACAAGGTGATTCCCAGGACTAGGCGTTCTCTTTACCTGCTGGCGCCAGTTGTTTAACTTCTGTGGAGGGGTTCTTTCAGGCCCTGGGTCTGATGAACCAGACAGGGCTCTAGTAGCCGAGACAGCTCTAAAGGCACTGGTTCAGGGCAAGCTACCAGCGGAGGATTATTGCACCTAATTCAGAAGGTGGTGTGTCCCCTCAGGATGGAATGAACCAGCCCTGAAGAGTCAGTTCAGGTCAGGTCTGTCTGATAATTTAAAGCATCTTCTGGTCAGTTATCAACTTCCAGAGACCTTAGAGGAGATGATGACCCTTGTTGTCCGACTTGACCGACGGGTTAGAGAGAGACTACAGGAACAACAGTTCTCTTCCCAGATGGTGGTCCAGCCAGAGGCCTATCCCAGAGACAATGCTGAGGTCTCCACCGAGTAACCCATGCAGGTTGGCATGACCCGATGTAATCTTCGGCGCAGATGTGGAGAATGCTTTTACTGTGGAGATCCTGACCATTGGATTAACCAGTGTCCTAAGAAGGTCCTCTCTGTCAAGTCTCCTAAGGCAAGGCAACCTAAAGACCAGGTACATCCTGATTTTTCTAAATGTAAGCTTTTGGTACCCATTACGATTTCTCAGGGGGTAGATAAATGGCCGCGTAAGTCCTTTATTGATTCTGGCTCAGCGGACAGCTTTATTGACTGAGTACGCTGTAATATTGGGTATTCCAATGTTTGCTTTACCAACTCCTATCCATGTCATGGCTATTGATGCTGCTCCTCTTATTGGTGGTACGGTGAGCTCATGTACCTCAGAGATTTCTCTAACCGTGGGTGTGTGCCACTCAGAGAGATGTTCCCTTTTAGTCCTGGAGAACCTACCGGCTGAGGTGGTACTAGGGTTGCCTTGGCTCCGACTACATAACCCCACTATAGATTGGTCCAAGGGGGAGTTGGTGAGATGGGGGCCTAAGTGTGACTCGTGCTTGTCCGTGGTACAGGCTGGGGTCTCAGTAAAGTCTGATACTTTACCCACTGTTGTTAGGGAATATTCTGATGTATTCTCATCACCAACCCCAGAGGTTCTACCCCCCCCCATAGACCTTATGATTATACTATAGAGCTAGTAGAGGGGGCCAAGTTTCCTAAGGGGCGGATTTATAATCTTTCTAAGCCCGAACGCAAGGCCATGGAAGATTATATTAAGGAGAGCCTTGGTAAAGGGCATATTAGACCTTCTGTCTCTCCTATGGGAGCGGGGTTTTTCTTTGTTAAGAAAAAAGATGGTGGTCTTAGGCCATGTATCGATTACCGGAGATTAAATAAAATCACTGTCCAGAATAGATACTCCCTCCCATTGATTCCGGATTTATTTAACCAGGTTCTGGGGGGAACCTGGTTTTCCAAGATTGACCTGAAAGGGGCATACAATCTAATCCGAATCAAGGAGGGAGACGAATGGAAGACGGCGTTCAATACTCCGGCAGGACACTTTGAATATCAGATGATGCCTTTTGGAGTCAGCAATGCCCCAACTGTGTTCCAAAACTTCATGAATGACATTCTTGGGGAGTTCTTAGGTAAATTTGTTATTGTCTATCTTGACGACCTTTTGATATTCTCTCCTGACTTCGAATACCATGTGTCTCATTTTAAACAAGTATTAGAGGTGTTGAGAGAGATTCAGCTATCCGCTAAGCAAGAGAAATGTGTCGTTGGTGTACAGGAGATTCTGTTTCTAGGGCATGTTCTGACTCCTCACTCCTTCAAGATGGATCCTGGTAAGGTACTAGCAATTAAGGAATGGGTAAGACCTTCATCCTTAAAGGCCTTACAACGGTTCTTAGGTTTCGCCAATTACTATCGAAAATTTATTATGAATTTTTCCGTAATTGCTAAACCGTTGACCGACCTTACTAAGAAAGGGGCGGATTTGGAGAATTGGTCTACTGAGGCCATTTCTTCATTTGAAAAATTAAAAAAGGCATTCAGTAGCGCTCCCATTCTGATCCAGCCTGATCAGGAGAGACCTTTTATTGTGGAGGTGGATGCGTCCGAGGACGGCGCAGGAGCAGTCCTTTCACAAGGTCCTGCTAACCTCACTCACCTGAGACCATGTGCCTTCTTCTCCAGGAAATTCTCTCCCACGGAGAGAAACTACGACATAGGGAATAGGGAGCTGCTGGCCATTAAATGGGCATTTGAGGAGTGGAGGCATTTTCTGGAGGGGGCAAGGCATTGTGTAACTGTTGTCACTGACCATAAAAACCTTATGCGAATAAATAAGAGCTGCACAACTACATCTAATTCACACCGAACACTGGCCAATATAATTAAAAATGTATTAAATATAAATACGGTACCTAATTAATCACTCTAAAATACATAAAATACAAATTTAAAATATAGCCATACTAAGGGTTAATGTGTACATGGACTAGAATCTCAGTAGTGAATGTCTCTTTCAATAGTGCTGAGACTCAGCCTATAGGGTGATGGATACAGTCTCTGTATTGGTCCGCGATTTGTCTGCGATTCTTTTAGTATAGGATATTTCACTAGGGATGAGCGAACTCGAACTGTATAGTTCGGGTTCGTACCGAATTTTGGGGTGTCCGTGACACGGACCCGAACCCATACATTTTCGTAAAAGTCCGGGTTCGGGTTCGGTGTTCGTCGCTTTCTTGGCGCTTTTGTGACGCTTTCTTGGCGCTTTTTGAAAGGCTGCAAAGCAGCCAATCAACAAGCGTCATACTACTTGCCCCAAGAGGCCATCACAGCCATGCCTACTATTGGCATGGCTGTGATTGGCCAGAGCACCATGTGACCCAGCCTCTATTTAAGCTGGAGTCACATAGCGCCGCCCGTCACTCTGCTCTGATTAGCGTAGGGAGAGGTTGCGGCTGCGACAGTAGGGCAAGATTAGGCAGATTAACTCCTCCAAAGGACTTGATTATTGATCGATCTGCAGCTGTGGGTCATTGAGCTGCTGATACTCAATTGCTCACTGTTTTTAGGCTGCCCAGACCGTTTGTCAGTCACTTTTTTCTGGGGTGATCGGCGGCCATTTTGTGTCTTGTGGTGCGCCAGCACAAGCTGCGACCAAGTGCATTTAACCCTCAATGGTGTGGTTGTTTTTTGGCTAAAGCCTACATCAGGGTGAAGCTGTCACACCAAGTGCATTTAACCAGCAATAGTCTGTGTATTTTTTGGCCATATACTACATC
The DNA here is from genome assembly GCF_014858855.1 of Bufo gargarizans. Classification (NCBI taxonomy): domain Eukaryota; kingdom Metazoa; phylum Chordata; class Amphibia; order Anura; family Bufonidae; genus Bufo; species Bufo gargarizans. The sequence goes on from NC_058081.1 coordinate 700,311,312, forward strand.
AGGGGCAAGCTGCGCCCGTCACCAAGTGCATTTAACCCTCAGTAGTGTGGTTGGTCAAGCTGTCACACCAAGTGCATTTAACCAGCAATAGTGTGGTTATTTTTTGGCCATATCCCAGTCTAATTCTGTCAGTAAATCTATACCTGTCACCCAGCGCCTAAATACTAGGCCTCAAATTTATATCCCGCTAAATCTGTCGTTACCGCTGTACTGTTCTGGCTAGGCAAGTTATTTAGTGTCCGTCAAAGCACATTTTTTGTTCTGGGTTGAAATACAATTCCCAATTTAGCAATTTCCTAATTTAGTGGTTTCTGCTGTATCAGGCCTACTTTAAATACATCCCTAAAAGGGTATATCAGAATCAAGGTGCTGATAGGGTCATTCAGAATAACTTCACACACACGCTACTGTGCATTTCCAAGTCTAATTCTGTCAGTAAATCTATACCTGTCACCCAGCGCCTAAATACTAGGCCTCAAATTTATTTTCAGCTGAATTTGAATACAAAACATTGGGCCAAATAATATTTTTGTTGTTGTGGTGAACGATAACAATGAGGAAAACATCTAGTAAGGGACGCGGACGTGGACATGGTCGTGGTGGTGTTAGTGGACCCTCTGGTGCTGGGAGAGGACGTGGCCGTTCTGCCACATCCACACGTCCTAGTGTACCAACTACCTCAGGTCCCAGTAGCCGCCAGAATTTACAGCGATATATGGTGGGGCCCAATGCCGTTCTAAGGATGGTAAGGCCTGAGCAGGTACAGGCATTAGTCAATTGGGTGGCTGACAGTGGATCCAGCACGTTCACATTATCTCCCACCCAGTCTTCTGCAGAAAGCGCACAGATGGCGCCTGAAAACCAACCCCATCAGTCTGTCACATCACCCCCATGCATATCAGGGAAACTGTCTGAGCCTCAAGTTATGCAGCAGTCTCTTATGCTGTTTGAAGACTCCGCTGGCAGGGTTTCCCAAGGGCATCCACCTAGCCCTTCCCCAGCGGTGGAAGACATAGACTGCACTGACGCACAACCACTTATGTTTCCTGATGATGAGGACATGGGAATACCAAAAAAGAACTAAAGGGGCAGTAGACTAAATAAAACTTTACTTTTAATACATCAGGAGATAAAAAAGCCCCTACTAGACAAACAACGATTAAGACATGCCCGGTGGGTGTACGCACCGAACAGAATTGCCACAGGTGAGAAGGGCAGGGGCGGTAATGGACGGGCGGCGGGTACGTGAACGCAAACCACTAGCCCTAGTACCTCCCTGCTTGACCTGTGACACCCTATAAGTATCCAAGTGACGGGGTCCAAAAAAACCCCGCAAGGGGTGGCCCAGACAGGAACTCTGTTCCTAAATACAATTCCCTGGTAAAGCCCTATTGGAGCAGTGCCAGAAAAAATAGTTGGGGTTCCCACTTGAGGATACTGCAGGGTATAAGTGAACACAAAAAAAAAGAAAAAAAAGGGGTATAACACCACCCGAATATGAGAGGTCAGAGTGAGTGCATACCTATATAGTCCCGACGCGTTTCTTCAGTTTATAGCCCCAAGATTCTTCAGGGGACACGGGGCTGCGTGTTCATGTAAGTCAGACCTTGACTACGCTTAGTTTGCGGCTGCGGTCGAGAGTGGCTGTTAGCACACTGTATGGCGAAGACCCAGTGTGGTGGTGTCTGCTGCAATTGTGACCGGCCGGTCACAATTGCAGCAGACACCACCACACTGGGTCTTCGCCATACAGTGTGCTAACAGCCACTCTCGACCGCAGCCGCAAACTAAGCGTAGTCAAGGTCTGACTTACATGAACACGCAGCCCCGTGTCCCCTGAAGAATCTTGGGGCTATAAACTGAAGAAACGCGTCGGGACTATATAGGTATGCACTCACTCTGACCTCTCATATTCGGGTGGTGTTATACCCCTTTTTTTCTTTTTTTTGTGTTCACTTATACCCTGCAGTATCCTCAAGTGGGAACCCCACCTATTTTTTCTGGCACTGCTCCAATAGGGCTTTACCAGGGAATTGTATTTAGGAACAGAGTTCCTGTCTGGGCCACCCCTTGCGGGGTTTTTTTGGACCCCGTCACTTGGATAGTTATAGGGTGTCACAGGTCAAGCAGGGAGGTACTAGGGCTAGTGGTCTGCGTTCACGTACCCGCCGCCCGTCTATTACCGCCCCTGCCCTTCTCACCTGTGGCAATTCTGTTCGGTGCGTACACCCACCGGGCATGTCTTAATCGTTGTTTGTCTAGTAGGGGCTTTTTTATCTCCTGATGTATTAAAAGTAAAGTTTTATTTAGTCTACTGCCCCTTTAGTTCTTTTTTGTTTGCATTTTGAGCAGTATACCAGGAGGCCCTAACGGTCCTTCCTGTAAAGACCACCATTCATTGGACATGGGAATACCACCTCAGCATGTCTCTGATGATGACGAAACACAGGTGCCAACTGCTGCGTCTTTCTGCAGTGTGCAGACTGAACAGGAGGTCAGGGATCAAGACTGGGTGGAAGACGATGCAGGGGACGATGAGGTCCTAGACCCCACATGGAATTAAGGTCGTGCCACTGACTTTCACAGTTCGGAGGAAGAGGGAGTGGTGAGACCGAGCCAACAGCGTAGCAAAAGAGGGAGCAGTGGGCAAAAGCAGAACACCCGCCGCCAAGAGACTCCGCCTGCTACTGACCGCCGCCATCTTGGACCGAGCACCCCAAAGGCAGCTTCAAGGAGTTCCCTGGCATGGCACTTCTTCAAACAATGTGCTGACGACAAGACCCGAGTGGTTTGCACGCTGTGCCATCAGAGCCTGAAGCGAGGCATTAACGTTCTGAACCTTAGCACAACCTGCATGACCAGGCACCTGCATGCAAAGCATGAACTGCAGTGGAGTAAACACCTTAAAACCAAGGAAGTCACTCAGGCTCCCCCTGCTACCTCTTCTGCTGCTGCCGCCTCGGCCTCTTCCTCCGCCTCTGGAGGAACGTTGGCACCTGCCGCCCAGCAAACAGGGGATGTACCACCAACACCACCACCACCTCCTTCACCAAGCGTCTCAACCATGTCACACGGCAGCGTTCAGCTCTCCATCTCACAAACATTTGAGAGAAAGCGTAAATTCCCACCTAGCCACCCTCGATCCCTGGCCCTGAATGCCAGCATTTCTAAACTACTGGCCTATGAAATGCTGTCATTTAGGCTGGTGGACACAGACAGCTTCAAACAGCTCATGTCGCTTGCTGTCCCACAGTATGTTGTTCCCAGCCGCCACTACTTCTCCAAGAGAGCCGTGCCTTCCCTGCACAACCAAGTATCCGATAAAATCAAGTGTGCACTGCGCAACGCCATCTGTAGCAAGGTCCACCTAACCACAGATACGTGGACCAGTAAGCACGGCCAGGGACGCTATATCTCCCTAACTGCACACTGGGTAAATGTAGTGGCAGCTGGGCCCCAGGCGGAGAGCTGTTTGGCGCACGTCCTTCCGCCGCCAAGGATCGCAGGGCAACATTCTTTGCCTCCTGTTGCCACCTCCTTCTACTCAGCTTCCTCCTCCCTGTTCTTCCACCTGCTCATCCAGTCAGCCACACACCTTCACCATCAACTTCAGCACAGCCTGGGGTAAACGTCAGCAGGCCATTCTGAAACTCATATGTTTGGGGGACAGGCCCCACACCGCACAGGAGTTGTGGCGGGGTATAGAACAACAGACCGACAAGTGGTTGCTGCCGGTGAGCCTCAAACCCGGCCTAGTGGTGTGCGATAATGGGCGAAATCTCGTTGCAGCTCTGGGACTAGCCGGTTTGACGCACATCCCTTGCCTGGCGCATGTGCTGAATTTGGTGGTGCAGAAGTTCATTTACAACTACCCCGACATGTCAGAGCTGCTGCATAAAGTGCGGGCCGTCTGTTCGCGCTTCCGGCGTTCACATCCTGCCGCTGCTCGCCTGTCTGCGCTACAGCGTAACTTCGGCCTTCCCGCTCACCGCCTCATATGCGACGTGCCCACCAGGTGGAACTCCACCTTGCACATGCTGGACAGACTGTGCGAGCAGCAGCAGGCCATAGTGGAGTTTCAGCTGCAGCACGCACGGGTCAGTCGCACTGCGGAACAGCACCACTTCACCACCAATGATTGGGCCTCCATGCGAGACCTGTGTGCCCTGTTGCGCTGTTTCGAGTACTCCACCAACATGGCCAGTGGCGATGACGCCGTTATCAGCGTTACAATACCACTTCTATGTCTCCTTGAGAAAACACTTGGGCGATGATGGAAGAGGAGGTGGCCCAGGAGGAGGAAGAGGGGTAATTTTTAGCACTTTCAGGCCAGTCTCTTCGAAGTGACTCAGAGGGAGGTTTTTTGCAACAGCAGAGGCCAGGTACAAATGTGGCCAGCCAGGGCCCACTACTGGAGGACGAGGAGGAGGTGGATGAGGATGAAGCATGGTCACAGCGGGGTGGCACCCAACGCAGCTCGGGCCCATCACTGGTGCGTGGCTGGGGGGAAAGGCAGGACGATGACGATACGCCTCCCACAGAGGACAGCTTGTCCTTACCCCTGGGCAGCCTGGCACACATGAGCGACTACATGCTGCAGTGCCTGCGCAACGACAGCAGAGTTGCCCACATTTTAACGTGTGCGGACTACTGGGTTGCCACCCTGCTTGATCCACGCTACAAAGACAATGTGCCCACCTTACTTCCTGCACTGGAGCGTGATAGGAAGATGCGCGAGTACAAGTGCACGTTGGTAGACGCGCTACTTAGAGCATTCCCAAATGTCACAGGGGAACAAGTGGAAGCCCAAGGCCAAGGCAGAGGAGGAGCAAGAGGTCGCCAAGGCAGCTGTGTCACGGCTAGCTCCTCTGAGGGCAGGGTTAGCATGGCAGAGATGTGGAAAAGTTTTGTCAACACGCCACAGCTAACTGCACCACCACCTGATACGCAACGTGTTAGCAGGAGGCAACATTTCACTAACATGGTGGAACAGTACGTGTGCACACCCCTCCACGTACTGACTGATGGTTCGGCCCCATTCAACTTCTGGGTCTCTAAATTGTCCACGTGGCCAGAGCTAGCCTTGTATGCCTTGGAGGTGCTGGCCTGCCCGGCGGCCAGCGTTTTGTCTGAACGTGTATTCAGCACGGCAGGGGGCGTCATTACAGACAAACGCAGCCGCCTGTCTACAGCCAATGTGGACAAGCTGACGTTCATAAAGATGAACCAGGCATGGATCCCACAGGACCTGTCCGTCCCTTGTCCAGATTAGACATTAACTACCTCCCCTTAACCATATATTATTGTACTCCAGGGCACTTCCTCATTCAATCCTATTTTTATTTTCATTTTACCATTATATTGCGAGGCTACCCAAAGTTGAATGAACCTCTCCTCTGTCTGGGTGTCGGGGCCTAAATATATGCCAATGGACTGTTCCAATGTTGGGTGACGTGAAGCCTGATTCTCTGCTATGACATGCAGACTGATTCTCTGCTGACATGAAGCCAGATCCTCTGTTACGGGACCTCTCTCCTCTGCCTGGGTGCTGGGCCTAAATATATGCCAATGGACTGTTCCAGTGGTGGGTGACGTGAAGCCAGATTCACTGCTATGGGACCTCTCTCCAATTGATTTTGGTTAATTTTTATTTATTTAATTTTTATTTTAATTCATTTCCCTATCCACATTTGTTTGCAGGGGATTTACCTACATGTTGCTGCCTTTTGCAGCCCTCTAGCCCTTTCCTGGGCTGTTTTACAGCCTTTTTAGTGCCGAAAAGTTCGGGTCCCCATTGACTTCAATGGGGTTCGGGTTCGGGACGAAGTTCGGATCGGGTTCGGATCCCGAACCCGAACATTTTCGGGAAGTTCGGCCGAACTTCTCGAACCCGAACATCCAGGTGTCCGCTCAACTCTATATTTCACTATATGTTTAGAAGCGGTGGAGTGTTCGGATTTTTGCGCTTAGCGTGGCGTCCCACGTGTTTTCAGCGCAGATGATCGTACCTCCGGTCAGCAAAAATACATCTTGACCTTCTGTAAATGAAACACACCCTATAGAGTCCTGTTCACAGCAGGGAAGATCAGCCAGTCACTAACTACAAAGGTCAGCTCTCCAGGGTGTGCCCCTCTTATTTATTCGCATATTTGTTTTCCCTCAAAGGTTTGGGGTAACCTTTCCAGGGGAGCACCCTTTTTCCTTGCAACTTGGAGGGTGAGCCATCCCAATACACTCTACATAAAAACCTTATGTTTCTTGAGTCTGCTAAGAGGTTGAGTCCCCGTCTGTAACGGGGTGCCGAAGGCGCACTCGGTCTCCCATCAGCCGCAGACCTGCTGCTTAGCTTCGGGAGCGAGGATCTGTGTTTGACCTTGTTCCCAGGGCGGCCTTGCTAGCTGGGAGGCTCCCTTCTCCTAGGTCTGCCTTGAGCGCCGAGCTGATCACTCGGTGCTCGACTGGTCGGTCTGTTGATCATATGACGCTGGCCACGTCACATGACCCTCACTCCCCACTATAAATAGAGGCAGCCTGCTGGCCACAGGTTGCCTGTTAATTTAGGTTCCTGGTAGTTGTTGGATACCTGTGTACTTACCTGATCCTGTTCCCTGACGATCCTTTGCCTGCTCCTCCTGTACTGCGCATCCTTCCTGGTATATTGACCTCGGCTTCCACCTGACTATTCTTTGCAGACTCCTTTGGTACTTCTCGACTCTCCTGGTATTTATGACCCCGGCTTCTCCTGACCTTTCTTTGCTTATCCCTCTGTACTGCATTGTCCTCTTGGTTTTGACCCGATCCATTCACTATCCGTTATTTGTCTTGTCTGTCCTTCCCGCACGTATCCTAAGTTAGGGACTGCCGTCCAAGTTGTCCCCTGTCATCAGGACTCGTGAGGCAAGTAGGCAGGGCCAGGGGTGAGGGTGGAGCGCAGTGGTCACTATCCTCCCACCTGTGTGTGTGTACGTGACCGTTACACACTTTCTAGATAAGATGCTGAAGACGATGTGAAGAACCCAGGCTGTGCCAGCACGTAGTGGCTGAGAAAAGAAGATACTGCTGCTGCTCTTGTCAGTCTCTTGTATCTTAGTATTACAATGGAGATCTGCTCCCTGTAGATTTGACCTGACCAATTAAAACGTAAGATATTAAAGGGGATTTCTGGGACCCAAGGCCAAACCCACCCTAATTACACATAACTCACCTGTAGACGAAAGCTTAACGTCTTGAAGTTGTGTGCATCGGCTTTTCAGGAACCCGGTCAAGTAATGCTCTTCTGAAAATCCTGCTTCTGTTGATGTCATGTCCTTTACCAGGTGTCTGGCCTGAGTAATGGATAGGATGTGACATCTGCAACCCAGGATGAGGGAGATATGCCTTGGACGAGGCCAGAACTATTCTGGTGCATCAACAGATGAGGTGTATTTAGGAGTTTGCACATTCGCCACGGAAAGGAATAGTTCTGGCCCCGTCCAAAGCACCTCCAGCATCCACAACCCAGGTCAAGCCTGGTAAAGTTTGTGACCGTTTGAGATGGTAAGTATAATATGAACTTTCTTTTACAAGTGAGTTATGTGTAATCAAAGTGGGTTTTTGGGACACACTGTGCTTTTATATGTGTTATATACATTTCCTTATAGCCTACAAGCTGTCAAAGGGTTATCAGGTCTTGCTAACTAGTTGTTTGGTGGGGCTGCTGCACCCTCTCCATAGTGCATTGCCTGCACTCAGTATGCAGCTCAGTGTAGTGCAAGATAGAAAGCAGTGAGGCAGCAGATAAAGCAACCAGCCAGCTTGAGAGACAGAGCCATAAAGCAGCCTCTGAGGAAGCAATTGAGAGAGGAGATGCGTGAAAAAGAAACAGTGGAGAGAACTTTTGTGCAACCTCAGGAGCCTGAACATACTTTGCAGGCAGACTGTGGATCTGCTACAGGGACTACCCCCTCAGCTGGGCATTGTAGTGTCATCCCAGGGAATCTGTCACCAGTTTTATGCTGCTAGGTTCTAACAGCTCCAGCGCACGCCAATGAGTTCCTATATTTATGAGCTCCCGTCTGTCCCTGTCCACCTGCTTCTGATTGACAGTTTTTTTTCATATGAATCATCAGCAGGAGGGCGGGGAGAGCCATGAGCTCATGAATATGGGGATTTGTTCTGCATGCGCAGGAGCTGTTTAGCACAAGACTTTAGCAAAATGGCTGAGTCAATTAAACATAGTGATCCAGCATTTTGCCAAGGGGATCTGTCACTAGTTTTTGTTGCCCTTAGTCCCCATCTCTGCCACTGGCTGGGTACAAAATGAGCTGTCAGCCGTATCTTACCTACTAAGCCCCTTGCTCTATATTTTAATTAGAAACAACAGGAGGAGGACAGAAAAATGCATCTATTGATGGCCACCACAGAAGGAAAGCTTTTGGGGCAATATATGGTGCTGCACTGTGTTATATGGTTCTGATGGGACGGTCTTTTGCGCTATGGTATTGCTGGCCCAGCCTACTTGTGTTTCCCCACTTTCTGTCAATTTGACCTGCCAACGACATGAGGCCACTTTTAGGTTTCTTTCCAGGGCCTGCTGGAAGCACAATAATCTGGCAAGGCCTGGTGTAAATAGGACGTCCAAATATGAAGTCCAAGGGTGGAGCTAATTAGGCAATCAAGGCAGAACTATGAAGGAGCAAGACACTGTTCATCAGATTCAGGAAAGGACTGTGCCAGAATTGCCATTCTCTCATTGAGAAGCACTACTGCCTGGAATGCAGGAGTTTCTTGATTCAAACCATGACACTTTACTCCAAAGAAAAGATCTTCTCACCAACAATGCAGGCACTGTCTCTATACTAATCTCCTTGTAGCATTGAATTCGACATTGCCTCCTGTAGACTTGTATGAGTAGTGCCCTGAAGCAAGGGTACTTTGGACATTTGCCCCTATTGCTGCCATGAAAAGCCATCAACACCTTCGTCATTGCACTTTGGAGGGTTAACTTGCTGTATGATTTATGCCGTTATTTACACATATACTGTTTTATATTGTTGAACTTTATTTTATATGTTTATTGTAATATATCCTGTTCACTTGCACTGTTATTGCCCTGTATTTGCACTGCCCTATGAAAAGGATTAATGGACGGCCAGCTAATACTGAGAGACTTTGGGACTTTCCAGTATGTACACTCAGAAGCTAGTAATATTCCATTGCTGTCAGAAGGGACAATGAAAAGTTTTGCAGGGAAAAGCCAGACGCAGTAAACTGTCTGGTTTAGCTCTGTCAGAATGGTGTTCATGACTGAAAACTTCTTAGTCATTCCCGCTGACTTGTATTGAGACCCAATACATGTCTATGGCAGCCTTGAACTGCCATATTGTTTGTTAGGCTGTGCTTCTCAAGCTTCACCCTTCCCATTAAAGCCCCTAGGTGTCTACAAAGCCCCTAAGTGTCTGCACATAGGGACCAGTGTTTAGTAGGAGAGACTATGCCAGACTGCACAAGTGACCAGAAGAAGACGCTGAGATGGGAATATCCTGCAGACCCTGGGCCACAAGCCCTTTGGTCAGGGTATCCACTTTCCAAGACAGAAAGTCAGCTATCTAAGGCCTTTCCTGAGCATGGAACCTTCCTCTGCTCAGGAGGAGACTGGAGAAGCCAGCTCAGTGCATTTCCTGTATTGTTTTGCACTTGATACTTCCTCCAGTAAAGAAGAACACTGGTTTAGTGCAGAGTGCAGATCCTGACTCTCTGGACTTATTTCCCATTGTGATGTATCATCTGCTCCGGAGTGCAGCAACATCTGGTGTAGTGTTGGGGCCACTTCAAACCCGGTCCCTGCATGTGGATCACCAGAATGTTACACTCTTGGGTTGCTGTTTACCAGATGGAGTTGCATGAATCACAATCCTCCAAAAGTCGACCTTAAAGTGTAAGAACGCTAGAGTGTGGCCATTTACAACAACTGGTGATACATATAAAGCTTCAGGAGGTAATGTCGAAGAGGATGCTACAAGGAGGCTAGTAAAGGGATAATGCCTGCATTGTTGGTCAAAAGATCTCTCCCTTGAAGTAAGGCTGGATTTTTGTGTTACGTTTACAGAGACAGAGAAATTTACAGAGGGTTGAGGACCATTAAAGGGATCGTGCGTGGACTTAGACAGTAAAGGTAATGCTTGTTTATGACTTTGGACTTTACTGCCCTTAGTGAGGGTTATTTTCCTCTGGCCCCCCTCACACTTCTGAGAAAAACCTCAAGACTGTGCCTACGACTTAAATTTGCACTGTGGCACCCATCATCCTCAGTAAAGAGGCTATTGTTTGTCATAACAAAGCTGTTCATTGCCTCCACCATTTGCTGGCCCCTGCACCTGTCCTCCTGCCCTGCACCCTGCCAACCATTCACTATCAATACCACTCTAGCCTTCACCAGGCAGGAACCCCAAGGTCCAGAGTGTGCCCTGAGGGGAACAAAGGGTGCACCCTCCAACCACTGCAGCCACGACCTTTGGAAGAGCTGAAGTAGGATTAGCCACCATAAGGACTACAACCTCCCTTATCACCACTGCAACCACTCTCATCCTATCCGCACTGCCAGTGCGCCTCCCCTCCGTGGGCCACACTCACTGCATAACTAATTACAAAGTCAGCACAGATATCGAAGAAGGAACTTAACCTGTCTTATGAGAGCAGAGAAACGTGAATCCGTCAAGTGAGAGAAGAGACTCCTGAACCCATCTCATGAGCAGAGAGCCCTAAATCCAACTCTTGAGAGCAGAGACCCCTGAACCCATTTTATGAGCAGAGACCCCTGAATACGTCTCAGGAGTGCAAAAAACCCTGAACCATCTTATGAGCAGAGACCTCTGAATACTTCTCATGAAAATAGAGACCCTAAAACTACTTTATGAGCAGAGAGAACACTGAACCCATCTTATGGGCAGAGAGCCCTGGACCAGTCTCATGAGAGCACAAGACCCCTGTACTTGCCAGGCCATACTTTGGCATGATATTTTAGCCAATATCAAGTACAGATGTGGCTGTACAGTCAATAGTAATCCTAATGCTGGTCCTCATCACATACAGGCGCCCTAAGGATCCCGTTACACAGCCCAATAAATGGTTGTTTCTTGGCTGATGACATCTTCTATGCGGAAGATACAACTTTTAGAGTTATGGTGAGGAGATAGCCCCTTGTTATGCTTTGGACTGTGGGTATTTGTGGATGGACTGTTTGTTGTTTTCTAATTATTTTAACTTTTCTTGCAATTTGTCTTCTGTTTGTGACTTTAATAAATTAAATATGTATGCCTCCTCCCAAACAAACCTTTATTGCCTATTTCACAGACATTATTATCTCTATAATTGCGAAATCCCCCCCCCCTCCCCCAATCACCGATCCTTTCATTGCTAGTTAACCAACTTCTCACGTCCTTTAGGTAATAAATAACTTTAATGACCCTACAGGAGATAATGAAAGGGGAACTTCCCTTTTTAACTCCATGAAATAGGACTGGTAAATAAGTCCTGAGTCTTCAGCCATTTTTGTAATTTATATCTGTTCGTTGGAAATCTAGGTGACCACCAATATGGCTTTGATTCCAGATTCAGATTACATGAGGACAGGGAGGGCTTCTTTACAGTAAGAGAGGTTACACTGTGAAATATTCCTCCATAAGGCTACTTTCACACTAGCGTTAATATTTTCCGGCATTGAGATCTGTCATGGGGTCTCAATACCGGTAAAAAAAACGCTTCCGTTTTGTCCCCATTCATTGTCAATGGGACAAAACGTAACTGAACAGAACGGAATGCTCCATAATGCATTCCGTTCCGTTCTCATACCGGATCCGTCATGACCCACAATGCGAGTCAATGGGGACGAATCCATTTTCTCTGACACAATCTGACACGTCTTGGGTATGATAAAGATAATACAACCGGATCTGTTCATAACGGAGGCAGATGGTTGTATTATCAGTAACGGAAGCGTTTTTGCTGAACTCTGCCGGATCAAGCAAAAATGCTAGTGTGAAAGTAGTCTACTGGAAGTAATGTCAGAATCAAAAAGAAGATTTTCTAAAATGACTAAAGGGTCTAAGCTGCAGGAAATCATGAGTAAAAGGAGGGCTTCTTTACAGTAAGAGATTTTACACTGTGAAATATTCCACCATAAGGAGAGTAATGAAGATATAGAAAAAAAGGTCCAAAGAGTAGATTCCATCATGAGTACAGGGAAGGCTTCTTTACTGTAAGAGAGGTTACACAGTGAAATATTCCTGTGCTGCTACGCAGTTAAAATTTATATAGTTTAGTTCGTTGAACCATTCATATATTCCATATTTGGTCATATGCTCCCATCTAGTGGTCGTTTTTGGTATTGAATTAGTTTTTCTGTTATATCTGTGATATACGTCATTCATTTCATTGCTCCACCCCTTCTTCTGTGTAAATCACTTCCTGTATATTCAGTCTGCTCCAGTGTACACATGTATTTTCATGCAAGCTTGCAAAAGCATCATCTTTTGACCGCACAACACCGCACAATATCGAAATCCATCTGTTCTGCTGTACTCTGTTATCTGCAACTTACACGGATAAACTCGGTGCTGGTGAGTTCAAGCTATCTGATAAGGATTGTCCGCGGTGATTATATCTGCGTATACAGGCCAGGCATAGAGGTCTCACTAGGGATAAATCGCTATTACAACTAAGAAAGGCCCATAGGCCTAACTAACTGGGACAAAGTCCTCAAAAATAAAAATACAGCCACAAAATGGGATATTTGTAAAAGCATCCTAAAATCTAATTGTGAGAGGTAAATACCTTATGGGAATAAAAGGTTAAGGAACAAGCAAAAACCAATGTGGATAAATAGAACTGTAAACAAAGCATTAAATGACAAAAAGAAAGCATTTAAATCACTAAAACAGGAGGGTAGCGATGAAGCAATGAAAAACTATAAGGAAAAAAATGTAATATGTAAAAAACAAACAAAAGCAGCCAAACTAGAGACCGAGAGATGAATTGCCAAAGAGAGTAAAACTAACCCTAAAATGTTCTTCAATAGTGATGGACGAACATCTGCCGGGACGGTTTGCGAATGGCAAGGTCCCATTCGTTTTAATGGCAGGCGAACCTGAAAAACCTTCAGCTCATATTTGCAGCCAAGAAATAATTACTAGAAGTGCACAAATAGTCCCACAACATGGACAGTGACATACCAGATGTATTATTCAAATTTGCGATCTCCATTTATTATTTTTTTCAATGCGAAATATCAGCAACATAATTTTTGCGTACGCGCATGCGCAAATGCACTATAAAGAAAGTAAATTGGTATATAACACCCCGCTTCAATCAGTTTTTTGGGGGGATGACTGGTATATCACACCAGCAGAAATTATTTGTTCCAATAACGCTTGTCCCTCTATATACCTGCAGTATCGCAGCAGAACCGCACACAACTGCCGCACAATACAAATGCACTATAATATAATGCACTAACATAGAAAGTATATTATAACATTGTACAAGGAAGGCAACCCATTAGAATATACATAAAGATAAAACGTAACCTTTAATAATGTTACTATGAGGGTCAATTTACACGTCCGTAAGTGTTTTGTGGATCCGCAAAACACGGACACCGGCAATGTGCATTCCACAATGTGCGGACCGCACATCGCCGGCATTATAATAGAAAATGGCTAATCTTGTCTGCAATTGCAGACAAGAATAGGACATGTTCTATTTTTTTGCGGAAATGGAAGCACGGATGCGGATCCGCAAATGCGTATGCGGACAGCACATTCCAGCCCCATTGAAAATGAATGGGTCTGCACCCGTTCCGGAAAAATTTTAAATTGCTAAATATATCCCTCAAAATGAAATTATTAAAGTTAAGCAAAAAGCATAGATGTGGTAGGCAATAACAAGTGCTCGGCGGCACTAAATCAGGTGCTCGGCAGCACCAAATCAGAAACCATATGCCCTACCACAATCCGGGGGCTTCCAGTGCACATCCATGAATCCTGGAGGGAAAGCAAAAAACATCTATCCCTGGGCTAGATGATGATGTGGTATTGAAGGACAGGGTGGGCAAAGAACTGTCCCTGATATTGCCCTACAGGGGGGTGCTATTCTGGCCCTGATAGCCTAACCACAGACCACCCGCCTTGATAAGAGCGACCCCGTCCGGAACCTTACCCTATATAAAAATGGCCCTAGTAAGCCCCTAGACCCCTGACTTCCAGGTGATCACTATATAGATCTATGTGTTTTTGACTCATTATAAAAGTATATTATAAGTATATCACACCCCTCAGTATATCACACCTATCGATAGCACACCTATACCAGTCCTTAAAAAGACTTTTGTGGCCCTATTAGCTAGCATTTGGTGTCCCTAACTGTCGGTCCCTGCTCCACACAGCAACCTCTCCCTACACTGGCAAAACACTGAATGTAAAATGGCGGCCAGATTAGGTTTATTTATAAGGTAGGGGGTATGTCCATGTGCTGAAACGTCTCAATTGGCTGTCCTGTACCACCTGATGGATGTGTCACAGGTCAAAGTTATTCACAATGTAAAATAATATGGCGGGCGTGAATATCTCCATATGTTCGCATGTTCGGTGAATCGTGAACATGCAAAGTTCGCAGCGAAATGACCGCCGGGCGAACCGCAAGGCCATCTCTATTCTTCAATTATATAAATGGTAAAAAGTATAAATCTGAAGGTGTCGGCCATCTACAGAGTAATGAGGAGGGTGTTGCAGAGAGTGATGAGGAGAAAGCAAAGCTATTAATATTTTTTTCTCCATTGTATTCACTGAGGAAAATAAACTGTCAGATGACATGCAGAATGTTAAAGTAAATTCCCCAATAAAAGTGCCCTGTCTGACCCAGGAAGAAGTACAGCGGCGTCTTAAAAAGATTAAAATAGACAAATCGCCAGGACCAGATGGCATACATCCCATTATCCTAAGAGAATTAAGTAATGTCATAGCCAGACCCTTATTTCTGATATTTATAGACTCTATACTGACAGGGAGTGTTCCACAGGATTGGTGCATAGCAAATGTGGTGCCAATATTCAAAAAGGGTGCAAGAACAGACCCCGGAAACTATAGGGCGGTAAGTTTAACATCTGTCGTGGGTAAACTGTTTGGAGGTTTTCTAAGAGATGCTATCTTGGAGTACCTCAATGAAAATAAGCAAATAACGCCATGGCTTCACGAGGGATCGGTCATGTCAAACTAATTTAATCAGTTTCTATGAGGAGGTAAGTTCTAGACTTGACAGCGGCGAATCAATGGATGTCGTATATCTGGACTTCTCCAAAGCATTTGACACTGTACCACATAAAAGGTTAGTATATAAAATGAGAATGCTCGGACTGGGAGAGAATGTCTGTAAGTGGGTAAGTAACTGGCTGAGTGATAGAAAACAGAGGGTGGTTATTAACGGTACACACTCAGATTGGATCACTGTCACTAGTGGAGTACCTCAGGGGTCAGTATTGGGCCCTATTCTCTTCAATATATTTATTATTTGATATTGTAGAAGGCTTGCATAGTAAAATGTCCGCTTTTGCAGATGACACTAAACTGTTTAAAGTAATTAACACTACAGAGGACAGTATACTGCTACAGATGGATCTGGATAGATTGGAGGCTTGGGCAGATAAGTGCCAGATGAGGTTTAACACTGACAAATGTAAGGTTATGTACATGGGAAGGAATAATGCAAGTCACCCGTACATACTAAATGGTAAAATACTGGGTAACACTGACATGGAAAAAGGACCAAGGAATTTTAGTGAACAGCAAACTAAGCTGTAGCAGCCAGTGTCAGGCAGCTGTGCCAAGGCCAAAAAGATAATGGTTTGCATCAAAAGGGGCATAGATGCCTGTGATGAGAACATAGTCCTAGCACTTTACAAATCACTAGTCAGACTACACATGGAGTACTGTATACAGTTCTGGGCTCCTGTAAACAAGGCAGACATAGCAGAGCTGGAGAGGGTTCAGAGGAGGGCAACTAAAGTAATAACTGGAATGGGGGGACTACAGTACCCTGAAAGATTATCAAAATTAGGGTTATTCACTTTAGAAAATAGACGACTGAGATGAGATCTAATAACTATGTATAAATATATCAAGGGTCAGTACAGAGATCTATCCCATCGTCTAATTATCCCCAGGACGGTGACTGTGACGAGGGGACATCCTCTGCGTCTGGAGGAAAGAAGGTTTGTACACAAACATAGAAGAGGATTCTTTACAGTAAGAGCAGTGAGACTATGGAACTCTCTGCCTGAGGAGGTGGTGATGGTGAGTACAATAAAGGAATTCAAGAGGGGCCTGGATGTATTTCTGGAGTATAATAATATTACAGGCTATAGCTACTAGAGAGGGGTCGTTGATCCAGGGAGTTATTCTGATTGGAGTTGGGAATTTTTTTCCCCTTAAGTGGGAAAAATTGGCTTCTATCTCACAGGTTTGTTTGTTTTTTGCCTTCCTCTGGATCAACTTGCAGGATAACAGACCGAACTGGATGGACAGATGTCTTTTTTTTCGGCCATATAAACTATGTTACTATTTAACTATGTAATGTCAGAATCAAAAAGAAGATTTCTAAAATGACCAGAGGGTATAAGCTGCACGTAGAAGAGATTCCATCATGAGTACAGGAAAGGCTTCTTTACAGTAAGAGAGGTTACACTGCGAAATATTCCATCATAAGGGGAGAAATGTCAGAATCAAAAAGAAGATTTGTAAAATGACCGGAGGGCATAAGATGCATGTACAGGAGATGTTACCATGAGTAATAGGAGGGCTGCTTTACAGAGAGAGTGGTTATAATGTAAAAAATTCCACCTTAAGATGGAGCAATGTCAGAATCAATAAGATGTATGAAAGGACCAGGGGGCATAATCTGCATGTAGAAGAGTTGCCATTAGGAAAACAGGGAAGGTTTCTTTACAGTAAGAGTGGTTACACTGTGAAATATTCCACAATATATAAGGTGAAGTAATGTTAGAAGGAGTAAAGAGATTTATGGAAGAGGGACATCATCAGAGTGCGAAGGAAAGAAGGCATCATTAATACAGGGAGGGCTTCTCTATAGGAAAAGCCATTACTTTCTGAAGTATAAAGGCAGAATCTATAAGATTTATGAAAGAACCATATGTGGCAGAAGCAGCATTATGAAGCGCCTTTGCGCTGTGGCATTAGAAGAATTTTGATATATCTGACTTTTTAGTCTAACCAGACTATCCTCTAGAGCAGTTCTATGGAAACCGGTTTAAAGAGCACACTAAATGCTTGAAATAACTTCTTTATTAACTTCACCTTTTCTACATATATAACACTGCCGCCTCCGCAGCAGATAGTCCATGTACAAAACACGTGTTGAAAAGATATCACAAAATGGCGGTATGCATAAGATGGTGGTTCAACTGTTCAATCTTGTCATTCAACATAAAATGGTAGCTATATTTCTCTCTTGAGTATCTGTATTCTCACTTTAAGTTATTTAAGCACTTTATGATCTCTCTGAAAGGTGTATCTGAGGTCTAACTAATAGTTCTACTTGCTGAATTTGGTCGTAATTTGCAGTATGCAGTAAGTAGTAACTATTTGAAGATTGGTTGAGTATGATCTGGTATGGTTGTATACAATTTGGATTGCAATATGGCATTTGAATGGTTGCAATTGGTAGAACTGTAAGTAAACACATATATAACTAGTTCAGTATACAGTTCTAATCACTATATTAACAGTAGGAACATTATATAACTGTTTTAAATACCTATTTTGCCCTCTTGCTTTCATAAAACACAGCTCTTAATGGAATGAATGTTTGTTCAGCTCCTCTCCTCTGGTGTAATGATTCTAGCAGCTCCTGCTAGGGGAATTTCCCACACAGGCTGTGTGTGAGGCTGGCTGTGATTGGTCAAGACTCCTGCCCAGCAACAACAGTTTAACTCTATGCTTTCTGTTGTTTCTGCTGTGTAATTGAGCATATCTTACAATATATAATGAATCTTAAAGGCATATTATCTTTTCTGCTTCTGTGAACACAATATATAACAGTTATATGACATCCAAACATGAAGTCACTGTAAATAACTCTGCTTTTGTCTTTAACACACAAACATAGGAACTGTATTAGGTTATTTGCAGATCTAGCTGTATAAACATATAAGCTATGTTAGCAACCTAGGACAGGTCTTAGCTGGCCAGCTACAACCATAGGGTATCAGTTGTGTGTGTGGGGAGAGGAAAATCCATTATTACACAGGGAACACAAGTAGTTATGTAGTGCAGCGACCTGGAGGGGCACGGAGGGTTGGTAGTGGCTAAGATGGTGGTAGTAGTGCTCACAGTTCACTGTGGAAACTCCTTAGTGAGTGGAGGCCCACCCTTTCTCCCCTCGGGGCACACCCTAGTGTTGGGGCTCCTGTCTGATGGTAGTTGGGGTGCACTTGATGGTGAAGAGTTTGGCTGGGTGCAAGGCAGGAGAGCAGAGGCCAACAGATGGATGATGGAAGCAATGATCAGGTCAGTTAGTTGAGAAAATAATATTTTTTTAAACTAAATTGATTAGAGTATTAGTACAGATAGCAGCAGAAGGCACAGTTCCAAAGTATCTCACAGAGGTTACTTTTCCCAATAGCTACATATGGACAGCAACAATAATGGTAGTTGTAGTACTTCCTGTCTCTCTTTCTAAAGACTATTTGCAGTCTCTCCAAACAAACAAGTGATAGTCTGTTCTTGTTAACCCTTTCTACAGTACCTGGGCGAGGTGAAGATTCTATATACTATGTGCTCAAACTAAACTCCCCAACTAACTAGTGGACGGACCCAGTCCCTCACCATAGTAACCCAAACAGTCTGCCAATGTTAACCCCATATTGCCATACATTGCTATTAGGTTTACACAGGGCATAGAAAGATAAGTGGTTCAACAACAAATCACATTTCCTTGGTAACATTAGATTAACTACTGTATTTTGTCAGTAATTCTCCCTTTGCAGTCATCCTCTGGGGTACTGCAGTTACGAAAACAGAAAAGTCAGGAGAAACTATGGACACCTTCGGGGCAATTTTTTTCTGATTGCTCTTATTCTGGGCTAAAAATCATTTTTGCAATTGGTCGTTATTAAAGCTGTTCGGCCATTTCTAAAAAACAAGGGTTAAAAATCAGTCTGTTTGCAAGCCGTCACAGTCTGTTTTCTTTGAATCATTTTATCTGACGACTCATGTCCAGCTATTGTCTCTGATCACCTAACCTCATAAACACACACTATAGCTCAATTATTATCAAACTGTTAACAATATTTACCTATGGCCTTATCAGACCACACTGCAGTAGTTATCGAATTAAATCTGATTAAAAAAAATACCATGCCACCATTCAAATTTAACTCCCAGTGGTTAACAAGGATTACAGATAAAGAGAATATAATGGAAGAACTAAAAAAAAAATTTCTAGAGAATATTGGCACTGCTAGTAGATTAATTGTATGGGATACTGCTAAGGCATATCTAAGAGGACTGCTTTTTAAAGAGGTGAATTATTGGAAAAAGAGTACTAGAGAATTGAGTAATGCACTAGAAAAAAAAGCTGAGGTAGCAAGAATGACCTATATAGTACAGCCTTCAGAATACAACAGGAAAATATGGGAGGAACACCAAGAAAAACTAAAGGTATATCAAATGGAGAGAAGTAGGAAAGAACTACTTTTTCAAGGGATAAGCCTAGCTTCGGAGGGAGAAAAGGTGGGCAAAATTCTGGCAAGTATTGTAAGAAACCAAAGAGGGAAATCATGGATAGGGGCAATCAAAGATAAAACGGGTGAAATAATCACTACACCGGAAGGAATTAAAGAAGTCTTTCTGGACTATTTCCAGGAACTATATAAATCCAGGGCACAATATTCAAAACAAGATCTGGATAAATATCTAGATAAGATACCTCTTAAACAGATATCTCAGCCCCAAAAAGAATACTTAGAAAAAGAAATACTGATGGCCGAAATAAAGGAAGTTCTGAGCAAGGTAAAGCCGAATAAGGCACCGGGGGGTGATGGGCTTCCTTTTGAAATATATGAAGAGTTCTCCCAGGTGTTACTACCAGAGTTAAAAATAACATTGAATGAGGCCAAAAGAATGGGGAATATACCAGAATCCATGAAAGAGGCAATTATTACTTTAATCCCAAAAAAGGACAAAGAACAACTTGACCCAAGATCCTATAGGCCAATATCTCTCCTAAACACGGACGTTAAAATTTTGGCAAAGATTTTGGCCGAGAGGTTGTCGAAAGTAATCGGGGAAGTTATAAACCTGGATCAAACAGGTTTTATACCGGGGAGAACGATTTATTCAAATATAAGAAGGCTGTTTTTAAATATTGAAGCTAATAAGTTACAATCTGGGGAAAAAGCTGTGCTCTCATTGGATGCCCAAAAAGCATTTGACTGTATAGAATGGGACTACCTATGGGCTGTACTAAAAAGGGTCGGTATAGGTGAGGAATTTATAGGTTGGATCCGGTTAATATACCACAATCCTAGAGCAAGGGTGATGGTAGATGGGAGCTTGTCCCTGCCTCTTGCACTATATCGGGGCACTAGGCAGGGATGCCCTCTCTCACCATTACTATTTGCCATTGCAATCGAGCCATTAGCATGTATAATAAGAAACGATAGAGAGATTAAAGGTTTTCAATACGAGGGTGGAGAAGAAAAACTTTTGATGTACGCGGATGATATTCTTTTGTTTATGTATAACACTGGGGATCAGTTAAATAGGGTGCTCGATATAATAGATAGGTTCGGTTCCTTTTCCGGTTTAAATATTAATTGGGGGAAGTCTTATATGATGATGTTAGGTGACGTACAACTACAAAGGGAATTAAGGGTTCAGGTCTTAAAGAAACAAGACAACTTAAAATATTTAGGTATACAAATTTCCGGAAATATAGCTGAATACGAAAAATTAAATATACTCCCCCTATTAAAAGAACTCAGGACTAAAATACATATTTGGCGTCGTTTACCGATGTCAATACAGGGCCGGGTAAATCTGATAAAAATGATTTTTCTCCCTAAAATTCTATATGCTCTCCAAAATGCCCCGTTGAGGTTACCGCAGAGTACTTTTAAGGTACTCGATAGTCTAATGGGGGACTTTCTTTGGAAAGGTGCCATCCCCAGGATAAAAAAAGAAGTGTTGCAACTCCCAGTAAGCGAGGGTGGTTTAGCTGTTCCAAATTTTTTCTTTTATTATTTAGTTGCACAATATGGTCACATAAAAGGTACTTTGAATGGTTTGATCGCTAAACAAGTCATAAATAGATTAGGGTGGAAAGAAGAGTGGAATCACTTGGAGGTTTTAGAATCTGGCATGTTGGCCAAAAAGAGCACAAGTAATAGAATATTGAATTTATTACATTATATATGGGTAGAGATTAAAAAAATATTAAAGATTAAAGGGTTTCTGCACTACACACCCATTTGGAAAAATACAAATCTTAAGGAATTAGACACGATTAAGAGTTACATAAATTGGGAAAAAAAAGGGATAAAATACCTTAGTCAGATAGTGGAACAGGGTAAACTGAAAGATTTTCAATATAATAGTTGGTGAGTTCGGGATCCCCCAAAAAGACATGTATAAATATTTTCAGCTTAGGAATGCCCTGCGGATGGCCCTTCAAGAAGATAAATATAAAAAAGAAAAATCGGATATAATACATAAATTTACTAAAGAAGGGGAAAGAGGTGGTATAACTGCAAGAAGATATAAGATATTGATGGAGAGCAAAAAGAAACAAATTCTAATACTTGCTGGAAAAAAATGGGAAGACGAAATTCAATCCTTTACTGAAGACAAATGGGAAGATGCCCTCAGAAGTTACTCAATGGTCTCCAATAGGGGCTCACATAAGATCTCACAGTTCTTTGTAGTCCATAGGTTGCACCGATCCCCACGGTTATTGAAGATAATGGGTGTGAGAGCTTCGGATGCATGTTCAAAATGTGGGGGAGAAAATGCTGATTTAATACACTGTTTCTGGAGATGCCCAAGGTTGATTAGATATTGGAGGGAAATTTTGGAGACAGTACAGGTAATTCTGAAGGTTTACATACCGGAAGACCCGGTGATCTGCATTTTAGGGGCAACTAAACATCTAAATTTAAATAGAGATATACGCGTGGTTCTCTGTAAAGTGCTATTTCAAGCTAGACTCCTTATACTTAAGAAATGGGTGGGGGCAGATCCCCCGATGGTGAGACAATGGAGGAAAATGGTGGATAATTTTATTAAGGAAGAACGAATGATGGAGGGCCACGGAAAAAAAAATATTGAGGATCTTTGGAAAAAATGGATGCTTTAGGGCAGGAGTTACCTATTTTTTTTTTTTTTTTTCTCTCTCTTTTTTTCACACGTCGCCCCCCCCCCCCAATCTCATAAGGGTGGGGGGAGGGTATAGGTAAAGTATAGTTTAAAACAATTGTTCAGGAAAAAATGGAAACGTACTGTTTAAGATGTGATTTGAAGATATTTATACCTATGATGTGATTGGAATGTATACGTTTCTTTTTGTATAAATGAAAATAAAGATATATAAAAAAGGGGAAAAGGGGGGGGGGAAACTGTTAACAATATGGTTTAAACAGGAGCGGTCACTTCTGACATGTCTGTCTTAGGCCCCTTGCAGATGAGCGTGTCCGGATTAGATCTGAATGCATTGCGAATGCGTTCAGTGAAAAATGCGTGATTTCGCAGACAAAGTTATTCAGTTTTGCCTGCAATCGCGTTCAGTTGTTCAGTTTTTATCGCGTGGGTGCAATGCGATTTAATGCGTTTTTCACGCGCGTGATAAAAAAACTGAATGTATACAAACAACATCTCTTAGCAACCATCTGTGAAAAACGCATCGCCTCCGCACTTGCTTGCAGATGCGATTTTCACGCAGCCCCATTCACTTCTATGGGGCCAGCGTTGCGTGAAAATCACAGAATATAGAACATGCTGCGATTTTTACGCAACTCACAAGTGATGCGTGAAAACCACCGCTCATGTACACAGATCCATTGAAATTAACAGGTCCGGATTCCGTGCGGGCTCAATAAGTACGCATCACGCATTGCACCCGGGTGGAACACTCACTCGTCTGCAAGGGGCCTTAGTGACTACTTGCATTCTCCGTCTAATAACAATTCTGGAGCATCTATTCTTATGACTCTGTGCTGTGCCATTCCTCTATTATTCCTGTTAGAAGTTTACAAATTAATTGGCAGCAGTCTGCAGAAATGTACTGGTGGGTGTTACCAGTGTCTGACTCAGTCCAATCAGTGATGCCAATGTCAGACTGTGCAGGGACACGCCCGACTGGCTACCACTCATCTGTACCTTTACTGCAAGCTGCCAACAATTCACTGATAAACTTCTAGTAGAAATAACAGAGTCATGGTATTACCGAGTCATAAGAATAGATGCTCCAGAATTGATATCCCATGGGAAATGCAAGTGGTTACTGTTAGGGGAGGTGACAGGTCCTCTTTAAATAAGTGTTTATGACGTCAGGAGAGCAGAGATAAGAGCTACACACGACCTGTCAGATGACGGGATTCAAAGAAAACAGACTGAATTTTAACCCTTGTATCTCAGAAATGGCTGAACATTTTTAATAAAAATCAGTTGCAAAAATTATTTTAACCCAATATGAGAAAAATTAAAAACAAATTTCCCTGAAGGTGTCCATAGCCTTTAAAGCTCCACCTGCACTTATTGTTGATGGTTTTTCCTTTCCGCTGTACATATGGATATATACCTGTAAAGGGATGCTGGGTGATACTGTGAATACTGTATCTACATATAGTATATTGCTGTCCCAGTCCCATGTAGTGCACAGGGGGCACCGATTAGTCCTCAAGTAAAGACCACAATGGGGACTGTTTCATCCTTACCGACTTTGTGTTCATCTTCTTTCTTTATTCTTTTTTATTCCGTTTCCTCCATACCATGGTCTATGTATCGTTGTGTGCCCCCCCCCCCGATGTCCACAGACACAACGGCTCTCTTTACTCCTCTTAAATGGCCGCCTCTTAGGTTTCGACATGCGACAGATATGGCACAGACACAGTGCTATTGATATAAGACTCCGCTGAGCTTTTAGGGTCATTCTGCACTCTTGGGCCGTTTCCAGGCCTTTGACGGGCCGTCAGGTTTTTTATATTGTACTTGGCTGATGACCAAATGATGCTGGACAGTTCCAGGACGAGAGG
Organism: Bufo gargarizans; assembly: GCF_014858855.1. Taxonomy (NCBI): domain Eukaryota; kingdom Metazoa; phylum Chordata; class Amphibia; order Anura; family Bufonidae; genus Bufo; species Bufo gargarizans. The sequence goes on from NC_058081.1 coordinate 700,335,607, forward strand.
AGATATCTCCAATTATACCAAGAGATAAGATATCACCGTGATAACGCCGAACATCAAATAGGATCTAAAACAAGGAGCTGCCGAAACACCCGGATCTGAGAGGCGCGGTGCAAACAGGACAACATGGATTTACTCTTGGGGGAATCATAGTCAGCAGTTATAGTCCTGTTACATGAGGGACCGGCCATACACATAAGATAAATGCTGGCGGTTCTGCCGACAGATATCCCTGCCAATCCCCTCATATACATGCCTGCTTGGCTGTGCTGAGCATGCATGTGAGCTCAGTAGGAAAAGGCTAAGGGAGCGTTTCTTCATGAGAGCAAAAGGATCAGGCAGCTGAAATCCAACAAGCCTGATCATTGTCTCCCGTGATGAGTCGGGAGGCCCCCATACACATTAGATGGTCAGCCAGTCCCAAAGAGATTGGGGTTAGCCTAACATACAGCTAAGAGTGCATTCACTTGACCGTATGTATCTTGCGGCCACAAAGATTATGTATGGCGTCTGTGTTGCATCCGGGGTTTTTTTTGGGCACTCATTGAAACAATGCCTATTCTTGTCCACAGAACGGACAAAAGTAAGACAGGTTCTATCTTTTTTGCGGGGCTGAGAAACGGACACACGGATGCAGACAGAACGCAATGTACTGTCCACATTTTTATCGGCCCCATTGAACAGAATGGGTTCTCATCTGATCTGCAAAAAATGCAGAAAGGATGCAGATCAGAATACGGTCGTGTGAATGGGGCATAATGTGTATGACCAACTCAACACAGCCTATCAGGACTGTGCTCAGCGTATACTGCTCATCAGGACTGAGGACACTGTATCTACAGTCATCTGGACTGGGCACAGTATATACAGGTACCACTGGTCTTTAAGACTGCACTGTAAATACCACGGGCCTTAAAGGGTTTCTGTCATGAGAAAGCGGAGGCTCAGTCTAGGCACTTTTGGCACGCCCAGGTCCAGTTGATTGACTTTCGAGTTCTCCTCAGTGTCCCGTAAATCCCAGTATTCGGCACAGGCGCAGTGAGTGAATGATGCGCTCCTGCTCCCTGCTTCCTTCCTTCGGTGCAGGCGCAATGAGGGGTATAGGCTGGGGGTTATGTCCCCCCCCATGCCAGTTTCCCATGTAGATATTCACGAACGGTACTCTAAAGCATAAACTGCAGCATTAATATCATGGTAAAGACTAGAGCATATGGGCCTTCGGGAGGTTTAGTTCAACTCTGTGGCCTCGTGTTCTAGGGTTAGATTTAGAATAAGGGTTATTGGGGGGTTCAGACATGGGTTTTGTGGATCATTTGTGGACAGACCTTGATTTGCCTAGGAGCCCATACACTCTAGGTACAACCATGCTTGCAGCCAGTTGAGGAGGGGCATGAAATTGTACAAGGCTGCTATCAGTGGTGTTCCATTGTGGTATTTGTATGGCAGTCCTGGGGAGGTAAAATGTGCCTCACTGTGGAATTAGTTTGGTGCTACTGGTGTGGCAGGCGCAGCACTATGAAGTCCCTTTTGCGCTGTGGCATTAGAAGACTTTTGGTCTAACCAGACTGTAATTCCTCTAGCGCCGTTCTATGGAAACAGTAGGTTTAAAGAGCACACCAAATGCTTGAAATAACTTCTTTATTAACTTCATATTTTCTTCATATATAACACTGCCGCCTCCGCAGCAGATAGTCCATGTACAAAACACGTGTTGAAAAGATATCACAAAATGGCGGTATACATAAGATGGTGGTTCAACTGTTCAATCTTGTCATTCAACACAAAATGGTGGATATAGTTCTCTCTTGAGTATCTGTACTCTCACTTTAAGTTATTTAAGCACTTTATGATCTCAATTTGGATTGCAATATGAAATTTGAATAGTTGCAATTGGTGGAACTATAAGTAAACACATATATAACTAGCTCAGTATACAGTTCTAATCACTATATTAGCAGTAGGAACATTATATAACTGTTTTAAATACCTATTTTGGCCTCTTGCTTCCATAAAACACAGCTCTTAATGGAGTGAATGTCTGTTCAGCTCCTCTTCTCTGGTGTAATGATTCTAGAAGCTCCTGCTAGGGGAATTACCCACACAGGTTGTGTGTGAGGCTGTCTGTGATTGGTCAAGACTCCTGCCCAGCAACAACAGTTTAACTCTATGCTTTCTGTTGTTTCTGCTGTGTCATTGAGCTTATCTTACAATATATAATTAATCTTAAAGGCATATTATCTTTTCTGCTTCTGTGAACACAATATATAACAGTTATATGACATCCAAACATGAAGCCACTGTAAATAACTCTGCTTTTGTCTTTAACACACAAACATAGGAACTGTACTAGGTTATTGGCAGGTCTAGCTTTATAAACATATAAGCTATATTAGCAACCTAGGACAGGTCTTAGCTGGCCAGCTACAACTGGGGAGACATGTTGTGCTGCACTTTAAGGTTTGGCGCTGCTGGGGAGGTATATTGTGCTGCACTTTAAGGTTTAACAAATGCTGGATGAGCCGAAATGTGTCTATTGTTTCGAGATATTGATGTGACATAATAAAGATCATATAATAGAAGATTTCAAGTGCCAGCTGAGATTTCTTTACATTACGCTTTGAGAATTTGTTCCTTCCCATGCCGGCGTGCATCGGGATCGAGTGCCGACTACTTCTCTGTTTACCTGCACTTTAAGGTTTGGTGCTGCTGGGGAGGTATGTTGTGTTCCACTTTAAGGTTTGGTGGCACTGGGGAGGTATGCTGTGCTGTATTTTAGGATTTGGCGCTGCTAGGGAGGTATGTTGTGCTGCACTTTAAGGTTTGGCGGCACTCGGGATTTATGCTGTGATGCACTTTAGGGTTTGGCGGCACTGAGGATTTATGTTGTGCTGCACTTTAGGGTTTGAAGCTGCTGGGGAAGTATGTTGTGCTGCACTGTGGTATTCGGTGCTGCTAGGGAGCATTTGCGTGTTGGATGCTGGTATTTGGTTGCTGCTACTTTGAGGTCAGTATTTGGTGAGGTGGCATTTGGTCGCTGGCAAGGTCCCGTCATCAGAATGCTTTGGCTGTTGAGACCTAAGTACAGTAGAAAAAGTTTGAGAAGCCCTGCTCTAGTGAACTCTTCTGGAAATTATGATTAATACAGAAGATGCTGTCAGGGTGGCTATAGCAGCAATGACGCAGGTGAAGGGTGTAATCTTCAAGGGGATGAATGGAAGTGGGTGGTGCGATGACGTCTGGACACACAATGTGCGGCCGGAATTATGTTCTGGTGGTGTTTACACATGGTGATGGGTGGAAGTAAGATTGATGGAAGTGGTGTGGGACTTATACAGCATCAGGTGCCTAAATTATACACACTATGAATAAGAGGAGGGTTTGAGGACACTGTATCTACCACTGGTCATTAGGACTGTGCACTGTATCTACCACTGGGCATTAGGACTGTGCACTGTATCTACCACTGGGCATTAGGACTGTGCACTGTATCTACCACTTGTCATTAGGACTGTGCACTGTATATACCACTTGTCATCAGGACTGTGCACTGTACATACCACTGGTCATTAGGACTGTGCACTGTATCTACCACTGGTCATTAGGACTGTGCACTGTATCTACCACTGGTCATTAGGACTGTGCACTGTATCTACCACTGGGCATTAGGACTGTGCACTGTATCTACCACTGGGCATTAGGACTGTGCACTGTATCTACCACTTGTCATTAGGACTGTGCACTGTATATACCACTTGTCATCAGGACTGTGCACTGTACATACCACTGGTCATTAGGACTGTGCACTGTATCTACCACTGGTCATTAGGACTGTGCACTGTACATACCACTGGTCATTAGGACTGTGCACTGTACATACCACTGGTCATTAGGACTGTGCACTGTACCTACCACTGGTCATTAGGACTGTGCACTGTATCTACCACTGGTCATTAGGACTGTGCACTGTATCTACCACTGGTCATTAGGACTGTGCACTGTATCTACCACTGGTCATTAGGACTGTGCACTGTACATACCACTGGTCATTAGGACTGTGCACTGTACATACCACTGGTCATTAGGACTGTGCACTGTATCTACCACTGGTCATTAGGACTGTGCACTGTATCTACCACTGGTCATTAGGACTGTGCACTGTATCTACCACTGGTCATTAGGACTGTGCACTGTATCTACCACTGGTCATTAGGACTGTGCACTGTATCTACCACTGGTCATTAGGACTGTGCACTGTATCTACCACTGGTCATTAGGACTGTGCACTGTATCTACCACTGGTCATTAGGACTGTGCACTGTACATACCACTGGTCATTAGGACTGTGCACTGTATATACCACTGGTCATTAGGACTGTGCACTGTATATACCACTGGTCATTAGGACTGTGCACTGTATCTACCACTGGTCATTAGGACTGTGCACTGTACATACCACTGGTCATTAGGACTGTGCACTGTACATACCACTGGTCATTAGGACTGTGCACTGTATCTACCACTGGTCATTAGGACCGTGCACTGTATATACCACTGGGCATTAAAACTGTGCACTGTATATACCACTGGTCATTAGGACTGTGCACTGTATATAGCACTGGGCATTAAAACTGTGCACTGTATATACTACTGGTCATTAGGACTGTGCACTGTATATAGCACTGGGCATTAAAGGGGTTGTCCAGGTTCAGAGCTGAACCCGGACATACCCTTATTTTCACCCTGGCAGCCCCCCTGAGCCTAGCATCGGAGCATCTCATGCTCCGATGCGCTCCAGTGCCCTGCGCTAGATCGCGCAGGGCACGGGCTCTTGTGTTTTCAATAACACACTGCCGGGCGGTAACTTCCGCCCAGCAGTGTGTTCGGTGACGTCACCGGCTCTGAGGGGCGGGCTTTAGCTCTGCCCTAGCCGTTTTACTGGCTAGGGCAGAGCCAAATCCCGCCCATCAGTGCCGGTGACGTCACCGGGGTTCCTGTCAGCCCCATGGAGAGCCCGGTACGTCACCGGAACTCAGAAAAATGCCTTTGCCCTGCGCGATTTAGCGCAGGGCAAAGGAGAGCATCGGAGCATGAACTGCTCCGATGCTCATGTCAGGGGGGCTGCCTGGGTGAAAAAGGAGGGCTGTCCAGGTTCAGCTCTGAACCTGGACAACCCCTTTAAAACTGTGCACTGTATATACCACTGGTCATTAGGACTGTGCACTGTATCTACCACTGGTCATTAGGACTGTGCACTGTATATACAAACCGGATTCCAAAAAAGTTGGGACACTATACAAATCATGAATAAAAACTGAATGCAATGATGTGGAGATGGCAACTTCTAATATTTTATTCAGAATAGAACATAAATCACGGAACAAAAGTTTGAACTGAGAAAATGTACCATTTTAAGGGAAAAATATGTTGAATCAGAATTTTATGGTGTCAACAAATCCCCAAAAAGTTGGGACAAGGCCATTTTCACCACTGTGTGGCATCTCCCCTCCTTATTACAACACTGAACAGACGTCTGGGGACCGAGGAGACCAGTTTCTCAAGTTTAGAAATAGGAATGCTCTCCCATTCTTGTCTAATACAGGCCTCTAACTGTTCAATCGTCTTGGGCCTTCTTTGTTGCACCTTCCTCTTTATGATGCGCCAAATGTTCTCTATAGGTGAAAGATCTGGACTGCAGACTGGCCATTTCAGTACCCGGATCCTTCTCCTACGCAGCCATGATGTTGTGATTGATGCAGAATGTGGTCTGGCATTATCTTGTTGTAAAATGCAGGGTCTTCCCTGAAAGAGATGACGTCTGGATGGGAGCATATGTTGTTCTAGAACCTGAATATATTTTTCTGCATTGATGGTGCCTTTCCAGACATGCAAGCTGCCCATGCCACACGCACTCATGCAACCCCATACCATCAGAGATGCAGGCTTCTGAACTGAGCGTTGATAACAACTTGGGTTGTCCTTGTCCTCTTTGGTCCGGATGACATGGCGTCCCAGATCTCCAAAAAGAACTTCGAATCGTGACTCGTCTGACCACAGAACAGTCTTCCATTTTGCCACACTCCATTTTAAATGATCCCTGGCCCAGTGAAAACGCCTGAGCTTGTGGATCTTGCTTAGAAATGGCTTCTTCTTTGCACTGTAGAGTTTCAGCTGGCAACGGCGGATGGCACGGTGGATTGTGTTCACTGACAATGGTTTCTGGAAGTAATCCTGAGCCCATTCTGTGATTCCTTTACAGTAGCATTCCTGTTTGTGGTGCAGTGTCGTTTAAGGGCCCGGAGATCACGGGCATCCAGTATGGTTTTACGGCCTTGACCCTTACGCACAGAGATTGTTCCAGATTCTCTGACTCTTCGGATGATGTTATGCACAGTTGATGATGATAGATGCAAAGTCTTTGCAATTTTTCGCTGGGTAACACCTTTCTGATATTGCTCCACTATCTTTCTGCGCAACATTGTGGGAATTGGTGATCCTCTACCCATCTTGGCTTCTGAGAGACACTGCCACTCTGAGAAGCTCTTTTTATACCCAATCATGTTGCCAATTGACCTAATTAGTGTTAATTGGTCTTCCAGCTCTTCGTTATGCTCAAATTTACTTTTTCCAGCCTCTTATTGCTACTTGTCCCAACTTTTTTGGGATTTGTTGACACCGTGAAAATTTGAATCAATGTATTTTTCCTTTAAAATGATACATTTACTCAGATTAAACGTTTGATCTGTCATCTACGTTCTATTACAAATAAAATATTGACATTTGCCATCTCCACATCATTGCATTCAGTTTTTATTCACAATTTGTTTAGTGTCCCAACTTTTTTGGAATCCGGTTTGTACCACTGGTCATTCGGACTGTGCACTGTATATACCACTGGGCATTAGGACTGTGCTCTGTATCTACCACTGGTCATTAGGACTGTGGACTATATATACCACTGGGCATTAGGACTGTGCACAGTATACAGTATGTCACCGTTAAGGACTGGCCAACGTGCAGACCACTGGTAAGCAAGTCCATACACTGCTTTGAATACTGGTGTGATACTCTCTCCTAGTCCTCTCCATTTTATGGCCCCAATATTTGCAATAATTTACATGAGACGCCCATCAGATCATGTTTTATATCTTCTTATATCAGCCCATAAACATCAAGTGACCTTGTAAAAGGGCCATAAAGACTTGCGGTAATGAAAGTCATCTGCTGCCAAATCCCATCCCAGTGAGAAGGAAGATAAGGATGAAGCATATAAGCTCGATGGCAGTGGGCACCCCGGCAGAACCAGACAAGCCTCAACATGTGGACCCGGGTGGTGTGTCTCCTGGCTCTCATCCACTTCAGTGCAGCAGTCATTGTGAAGGTAAGAGCTGCAGCCTCAGGACTCCAGGATCTGACCAGAGAAACATCAGTCTTCCTGCACTAGGGAGAACTGGCTGAATGACTTTTAGCAACTAGTGCATTAAGGTTCTCATAGTTTTCCCTCAGCACTACCTGTTTAGGAGCCCAAAATTACTGAGAAACAGAGGAACACACAAGGAAGACTGCAGAGAGTGCAGGAGTCAATGCTCATAAAAGTAACACACATCCACAAAAAACTTCTTAGGGTGGAATACAGGGGTATACTTTACAATTAAAGGGGTTGTCTGACAGTAATAATATTATTAGGGGAGCAAGCAAGCTTGTAAAAGCAAAAAAAAGCACTAAGGGCCATAACTACAGTGTGGATGCACCAAGAGGGCATAACTACTGTGTGTGGGCACTAAGGGCCCATAACTACTGTGTGGGGGCAATAAGAGGGCATAACTACTGTGTGGAGGTACTAAGGGGTTATAACTACTGTGTGTGGGTAATAAGGGGGCATAACTACTGTGTGGAGGCACTAAGGGGCCATAACTACTATGTAGATGCGCTAAGGGGGCATATCTACTGTGTGGAGGCACTAAGGGGATATAACTACTGTGTGGAGGCACTAAGGGGCCATAACTACTATGTAGATGCACTAAGTGGCCATAACTACTGGGTGGAGGCACTAAGGGGGCATAACTACTGTGTGGAGGCACTAATGGAGCATAACTACTGCATGGAGGAACCACAGGGTCATAATTACTATGTGGATGCACTAAGGGCCATAACTACTGTGTGGGGGCAATAAGAGGGCATAACTGCTGTGTGGAGTCACTAAGGGGCCATAACTGCTGTGTGGATACACTGACTGCTGGTATCCAGGGAAACAGGGAAGGGGGTACCACCTTTAACTCACCCTTGGCCCCTTTACCCAACCTTGACCAATAACAAAAGACACCGACAGTTGTGTCACTTTATTGCTGGGTGGTGATCGGCCACAGCTTCTTTATTAAAGCGGCAAACCTTTAATAAACCATAATATCGGAGCGGTATTCCATACGCCGGACTCCCAGCGGGCAAGTTAAACCGCAATCATCAGAGCAGTCTGCCACTCGCCGGACTCCCAGCGGGCAGGTACGCCATCTGCTACCAACAGCGGGGGCTCTTAAGAATAGAAAAACAAAACAGAATAACCAAGTATCCATAACCACGCACCTCATAACCCGCCTCCCAAGAATAACCGCAAAGGGAGGGAGGGACAATCTGCTTCCACCAGAACAGAGACCAGAACAGAGAGGAGGTATATGTGACCTTCAGGATTTCCTGCACCGCCCCCATCCTGTCCAAGGAGGGTCCCCAGTGAATTAACCCTTAATGGCCCTACTCTGCAACCTACTTAACCATTACAGTGACGGGCAAGGGCGTTGCTATAGGGGAAGCAGGGGAAGCAACTGCTTTGGGGCCCTGACCCAGAAGGGGCCCATCCAGGAGGAGGAGGACTAAAAAATTTTGTCAGGGCCCCCTTAACAATGAAATTATATACAGTGACAGTATAGACAGTGCAGAAAACGGATGGAACAGCTGCCGGGCCTGAGAGAGCGATCTTTACTAGCCACAGGAATGGGGGCGGCATGAAAGGAAGGGGTTGCAAAAGAATTACTGGGGGAGGGGGGCCCCATTCAAAAATTTGCTGTGGGGCCCAGTCATTTCTAGCTACGTCACTGGTGACGGGCCAGACTCCCTTAACGAAAAGGGGTGAGGGGGAAGACCATGAGTCCCTGAGCACCCTCCCTATACAGTCGGGCGCTTGCCAAAGGGGGCATACCTACTTTGTGTAGGCACTAAGGGGGCATAACTACTGTAAGGTGGCACAAAAGGGATGGATAGAATGAGGCATTTATAGATGGGCATTGGGCCGGGTTTGGTTATCTCTTTTTCTCTCTCTCTCTCTCCCCCCCTGTGCAAATGAGCAGGATATATATAACAACATACATATAAAATGCAGTTACACAGTTGATGACTTTGTATAGGGGAACAAGGGAAAATGTCCACAAATGTCCAGACTTCAAAGTACCACTGCTCCAGGGCACTACATATGTATGCATGCCAAATCCCACCCTTTGTGCACCAGCACCATAGTTATTACCTCTTAGTGCCTCCACATACTAGTGCTGCCCCATTAGTGTCCCCTTCACAGTAGTGCTGCCCCCTTAGTTCCCCCCTTACAAAAGTGCTGCTCCTGTAGTTTAAATAACATTTCTTAAAAATGCAGTAATCACCTAGCCCCACTCCCCCGATGAACAGAGCACATCCTCCCCGGTGACTGGTGAGGTAGAGAGCTGACGTCTTCCTGCTTTACCATCGTATTCAATTCTATCTGCATTCTCAGGGGGCAGATACAGGTGAAAGCGGGACTTCGGGAGAGCCACCAAAATCCGTGACTGGGGGGGGAGAATATGATAATACAAAAAATACAAACACATCACATGTAAAAACTGATGTCTAAAGCAATATTAGGTCAATGTAATAAAATACGAGAGTGGCAGGTTCCCAATATAAGAGCGGTGGCAGCAGCTGCCTCTTGAATGGGGGACGGGGGGGCTGTCAAACACTTAAAGGGGTATTCCCATCTCAGATAACGATGCCATCAATATCAGATATCAGCAGGTCCCAGAGGTGGGAGCAGCACCTACCTCTAGAAAAGACCCCCCGAAGTAAAGGAGAAAACATGCAAGCACAGCCACCCTCCATTCACCGCTAAGGGAGTTCTGAAAATTTCGGAGCGAGCGCGCTCTGCTATTTCCAGCAATCCCATAGAGTTGAACGGAGAGGCGGCCGTGCAAGCGCGGTATGCTCTCCATTCACCGCTATGCGCACGCTTGGCTATTTTCAGAACGCCCGTAACAGTGAACAGAGAGCATGTTGCGCATGTGCAGTGTGCTCTCCTTCACTTTGGGGGTCCGTCCTGGAGATAGCAGTGGGTCCAAGAGGGTACATCTTGTCTGAAATGGGCCAAACCCTTTAAGGCCACTATTCACATTACTGTATTGTCTGCTAAAACAGGTGACAATCTAATGTGTATGGGAAGCTCCTGACTCTCCTCCAGCAGATGATGTCAGAGAGGGGAGAGAAGGATGGGGGGGGGGGGGGGGGGAGTTTAATTTTTTCGCCCAATCCTTCTGTACGGAATGTCAGGCCTGCAGAGCAGTAAGAAGGACAAGGAGCCAATCCAGATGCTTTATATTGCTCATGACTTTGCTGCCATCTGCTGGCAATTTGAATGCACTGTTTTACTTTTGCATTGCACATTTCCTTCTATATGACAGGCTGAGTTTCATTATAATAATTACTGCTGTGAGCGAGGTTTGAGAGGACCGAAACGTTGACAGAATTATCTTCTTGTGGTATTCCACATTTCTTCACTCTCTGCACTATGAGAAGGTGAAAGTCTAATATGGGCTAGCACTTAGCACAGGCTTGAACCGTGACCGGTGACTGGGCTGCAGCTCCACTGTATGTGTAACATGGCAGTCATCATACCACGTAGCTTCTGCGTGAGGGTCTCCTAGCTCAGTGAGGTCCACCCTCACACATTGATCTGCAGCCTCTGTAGCTTGGTGTCTTCTGTGTACTTTGCAGGTTGGAGATTTCACCTTCCCTCTGGAGACTGTGAAGAAGCTGAAAGAAGTTGTTGACAATGGAAAGGTGGGCGATGACCGTGCACAGGGCGACGATATAAAACCGTACGATCTGATCTGCGGCAACCACGCTGTACCAGAACTGCAGGATCTGTGCGACCAGCCGGACCTGATGACACAGGCGCTGCGAGGACTCGGTAAGAATCAAATGTCAACATGAAGTGCACTGAAGTGTCCCCTCTCATATGAGGAGTCACCGGAGGGTCAGTAAATGGAGGGCACTCACTCAGCAATGAAACCTTCTACAATTTCCCACAGTTTCTCACGGTTTTCAAGATCTCTGCTTGCTGTAACTAATATTATATTCATGGGATGATGACAGGAGCTCTGATAACTGTAAACCATCATCCGAATAGTCTACGGGAAATTGTAGAAACTTTCATGATGAGTGACAAGGAGCTCACACCCTAATCTATCTCACACAGTATTACTCCCATCATCCATTTCCAGGAAACCACAATCTAGTCTAACTCACATACAATATGCCTCCCATCATACCTGTCCCCGGTCTCCCTATCTCACTCATGATCTATCACTCCCATAATCTCTGTGCCCAGGAGCTCACACTCTAATCTGCTGCAGCGTCATAACAATTATACTACATGGAGTCCAGCCTCTTCATCATTATGTTTCGGGCAAGTTCTTCCATTGACTTGTGGTGTTCTCTACACTTTACCTATATATGTCTTCCTTATGTTTCCCTCCAGCACTTGTCGCAGATAAGATGGACGCCTGTGAAGTTTGCGCCTTTGCAGCGTGCAGTGGCTGCTAGTCGTCTGCTGCCGCCGCTGATCTTCCGCTCTCACTGTTCATTATAGAGAATCTTCTGTGAAGTAACACATTAATAAACGCTGTGACGAGATCTCTTCGTATGTCGTCTTTACTGATCACTGACACAAAGCACCAACCCTGGAGAAATAAATCACCCCTCCCTGCTACCGACCAGGGGCCAGACGGCAGAACAGCCCAGAGAAATACACCCCTGACAAAGAAAAGACACCGCAACATACCGGACAGTATGCCGAGCAACACATAGGACAACATACAGGACAGTATACCGAGCAACACATAGGACAACATACAGGACAGTATACCAAGCAACACATAGGACAACATACAGGACAGTATACCGAGCAACACATAGGACAACACACCGGACAGTATACTGAGCAACACATAGGACAACACACCGGACAGTATACTGAGCAACACATAGGACAACACACCGGACAGTATACCGAGCAACACATAGGACAACATACCGGACAGTATACTGAACATACAGGACAGTATACTGAGCAACACATAGGACAACATACAGGACAGTATACCGAGCAACACATAGGACAACATACCGGACAGTATCACCGAGCAACACATAGGACAACATACCGGACAGTATTCTGAGCAACACATAGGACAACATACAGGACAGTATACATACTATACAAGACCACAAACAGGATAGTATACTGAGCAATGCATAAGACAACATACAGAACACTATACTGAGCAATGCAGAGGGCAGCACACAGAACAGCATACAGGACAACTCACAGGATACTATACAGAACAACGCACAGGACAGTATACTGGGCAGCACACAGGACACTATACAGGTGTAACGCACCTAGTTGATCAGTTAGGCTCTCAACTGCGGAAGCAATGGACATCCACTATTATCCCGCCACCCTTGTGTTTGGCTGTGGGATTCGCGGTTACTCAGTATGTACCCCAGGCGTCACTCTCAGCCTTAGGCGGAGAGTTTGGGGTAACAAAATCATTTACCGCTATCCATCTAATTAGTTTTACTGATGGTAAGGAGGGACTCTCAGAATTACAGGAGTCACGAGCTAGTATAAGCTTGTGCAACGTTCAGAGTTAGCATCTAGTATGAAATAGCTTCAGAGTTAGTATATAGCATGTCCTCAGTTTAGCATATAGTATGCCATAGGTTCAGAGTTAGTATAGCATGTCCATAGTTTAGTATACACTATGCAGTAGGTTCAGAGTTAGTATAGCATGTCCACAGTTTGATATATACTATGCAGTAGGTTCAGAGTTAGTATAGCATGTCCACAGTTTGGTATATACTATGCAGTAGGTTCAGAGTTAGTATAGCTTGTCCACAGTTTAGTATACACTATGCAGTAGGTTCACTCTGAGTTCCAGGACATTAATCAGAGCAGGTAACAGGCATATACTTGCGGTTAGTTGGTCCTGGCTAGAAAGCCAGTGGCAAGAAGGTAGACAGTCCTTCACGATGTAGTTAGGCATCCAGGTTTGGATATGTGGACAGAGTCTTCAGATACCATGGAGCTAGCAGGGTGCGCACTCCATTAGTGGAACACCCTGCTTAGCACCTGTCTTTAATTTAAGGGCTGAATGGTAAGTGGGCGGAGTCACAGAAGACCCGGCGGCCACTGCGTTCCACGCTGGAGCGCAAGCCAGCGTAACAACACAGGCGGTCGCTGCGTTCCACGCTGGAACGCAAGCCAGCGTATCATCGCAGACGGCCGATGCGTTCCACACTGGAGCGCAAGCCAGCGTATCGTCACAGGGAGCCGCTGCGGTCCAGGCTGTATTGTTACAGTACCCCCCCTTTAAGGGACCCCTCCGGGGTACCCCGCTAGGAGAGGGTCGGTTGGGAAATCTTCTATGGAACAATCTTTGGAGTCTGGGAACATAAACATTTTGCACATCTTCCCAAGAGTCATCCTGGGGACCATACCCCTTCCATCTAATGAGATACTGGATCTTCCCCCGTCTTCTTCTGGGATCAATGAGCTGCTCAACTTCAAACTCTTCTTCTCCTTGGACCTCTATCGGAGGCAAGGGTCGAGGGTCATTTGATGGGAACGGTCTAGGTCTAAACGGCTTCAGTAGTGACACGTGGAATGTGGGATGTACCTGTAATCGAGGAGGAAGGGTGAGTCTCACCGTGTTGGGGTTAATAATCCTTTCTATCGGAAAAGGACCCAGGAATTGTCTTCCCAATTTCTTGGAAGGTACCCCCAACCGAAGGTTTTTTGTTGATAACCAAACCGAGTCCCCGACCTGGTAGGGAGGACTTTCTCTCCTATGACGGTCGTAGTAACGCTTCTGTCTTTCTTTTGCCCGTTGAAGGTTGTCTTTTAGCGTCTTAAGGGTAGTTTGCAAAGTGGTCAGATAATCGTCTGTGGCTGGAACGTTTGTGGGAAGGCTGGTTTGAGGAAGAGACCTAGGGTGAAATCCGTAATTAGCAAAGAATGGAGTATGTAATGTGGAGGAATTCAGTAGAATTATTATAGGCGAATTCAGCAAGAGGAAGTAGGCCCTCCCAGTCATCCTGGAGAAATGAGCAGTGACATCTGAGAAACTGTTCCAGACACTGATTCACCCTTTCAGTCTGCCCATTAGTTTGGGGGTGATAGGCGGTAGACATTCTGTGGTCGATTTGAAGTCTGGAACAAAGTGCTCTCCAGAATTTGGATACGAATTGCGAACCCCTGTCTGATATGACCTGGCTAGGAATTCCATGTAACTTAATAATATTAGACAGGAATACCACGGCCGTGTCCTTGGAGGAGGGTAACTTCTTGAGGGGCACGAAGTGTGCCATTTTAGTCAGCAAATCCACTACCACCATGATGGTGTTGTTTCCTCTGGAAAGGGGAAGTTCAACTATGAAATCCATCGAGACCCATTCCCAGGGTCTGTTGGCGATGGGAAGACTCATTAGGAGACCATAAGGTCGGTTCCTGTCAGTTTTACATGAGGCACAGGTCTCGCACGTGGAAACGTATTCCTCAATTTGTTTGGTCATTTTTGGCCACCAGAAGTTCCTGCATATCAGGGTTGTGGTTTTAGCAATGCCGGGATGTCCCGCGAGGGGTAAATCATGGCAAAGTTTGATCACCTGATTGGTGAGGGAGGGTGGTTATATACAGTTGGCTGTCCTTGTAAAGGAGACCCTGTTGATTCTGCGAAAGACCAGGGGGGGTATTAGCATGGTCATTAATTAGAGCATCCTTGAGCTGGGTTTCCAACGTTATGGTGGCAAGGACGAGTTTCTTCGGTGGAATGATCCATGTGGGGGCCGTGTCTGAGATGCGAATTTCAGCCAGTCATGACAAGGCGTCGGCCTTCCCATTTTTTGAGCCTGGTCGGTATGTAATTTGGAAGTTAAACCTGTCAAAAAAAAAACTCCACCGTACTTGACGGCCTGATAATGTTTTATTGGTTTTCAGGTATTGTAGATTACGGTGATCCGTATAAATTGTGATGGGGTGTATTGATCCTTCAAGTAAATGCCTCCAATTTTCCAGGGAGCATTTTATGGCGAGGAGTTCCTTTTCGCCTATGGGGTAATTGAATTCGGCGGTATTTAGCATCCGGGAGTAGAACCCGATAGGATGTAACGGAGTTGAAAAAGAGCTTCGCTGGGACAGAACAGCTCCTATGGCTGCCTGGGATGTGTGTACTTCCAGCACGTAGTGATGGTTCGGATTTGGGAGAGTCAGTATCGGTGCCGTAGTGAACCTGTTCTTTAATAACTCAAACGCTGATTGGGCGTCTTTGGACCAAACGAACTTCGTGTTGACACTGGTTAAACGGGTTAGTGGCTTAGTGGTAGCGGAGAAATCCTTAATAAATTTCCTATAGAAGTTTGAGAACCCCAGGAACCGTTGAAGAGCTTTCCTGGAATCCGGAATCGGCCAATTTTGGATGCAAGTGATTTTTGAGGGATCCATCTTGATACCTTTTGGGTGAAATTATGTATCCGAGGAAGGGAAGAGAGGTAGTCTCGAATACACATTTTTCCTGTTTGATGTATAAACGATGAACACTTAACCGTGCGAGAACCCAACGGACATGTTTCCTGTGATCGTGTAAGTTATCGGAATACACTAGTATATCATCAAGATAGATGATTACACATACGTCCAGTAGATCCCTAAAGATGTCGTTAATAAAATTTTGGAATGTGGCAGGGGCGTTGCACAACCCGAAGGGCATCACTGTATACTCGAAGAGTCCATACCGAGTGCGGAAAGCTGTCTTCCATTCATCCCCTTTTCTGATCCTAATTAAGTTGTATGCGCCTCTCAAATCCAGCTTGGTGTAGATTGTTGCTGTTTGTAATGTTTCTATGAGGTCGGATATTAGCGGCAAGGGGTACCGATTTTTGATTGTTACTTTGTTCAAGGCTCTGTAATCTATAATGGCCCTTAAGCTTGAATCTTTGTTTCTCACGAAGAACATCCCTGCTGCTGCCGGGGAGGTTGAAGGCTGAATAAAACCTTTTCGTAAGTTCTCTTCTAGGTACTGTTTGAGGTGAACAAGTTCTGGTTGTGCCAATGGATAAATTCTACCCGTGGGTATCTCACTACCCGGCAGCAAGTCTATGGGGCAATCGTAAGATCTATGGGGCGGAAGAGATTCCGCCTTCTTTGCGCTGAACACCTCAGCAAAGTCTGCGTATTGGCTGGGGACCTGGTTCACTCCCACGTGCATGAGAGATTTGAGGGGAAAACAGGTCTCCATACAATAAGGTGACGTGAACTGAACTCTCCCCTGTTTCCATAGGAGGGCTGGCTGGTGTATTTGCAACCATGGCAAACCAAGAATCACGGGAAACAATGGAGAGTGTATGATATCAAGGGATAAGAATTCTGTGTGGTTATTTTCACATGTCACCATGAGGGGTTGAGTCTGACTGTGGATAGAACTAGAAGTGGTACCGTCAATGAAACTCACGGATATCGGAACGTTTTTTCTCATGTGGGGAATTTTATTTCGCTCAACCAGATGCGTGTCGATAAAATTCCCGAAGCTCCCGTGTCCACCATGGCTTCAACGGTAATCCGGTTTTGGTCCCACTGTAAGGTGAGAGACGTGTAAATGTAACCACCAGTACTATTTTTTGTACTGCCTATGGTACAAGACGTGCCGCTCTTACCTTCGCACTTCTTACGTATCGCAGGACATCCGTCAACGGTATGGTCAGCAGACGCACAGTATAGACAGAGCTTGAGGTTACGTCTCCGGGCTTTCTCTCTCTCGGTCAGAGGTCCTCGGATCGCCCCAATCTCCATCACCTCTACAGCAGGACCCTGGCAGAACGGTCTTGGGTTGGGTGTGAAGCCTGAGACTCTCTCGGCTCTGCGTTCCCTCAGCCATCTGTCAATGGTGGTGGCCTTCTGCATCAAGGCATTAAGTGTAAGTGGTAATTCTCCTCGGGCTAATTCGTCCTTCAGGGCCTCAAAGACCTAGGCGGAACTGATTCCTAAGAGTGATATCATTCCATTCAGTCTCCCGGGCCCAGCGAGTGTATTCCGCAATAAAGTCCTCTACAGGTCGTTTCCCTTGTTTAAGGCTGCGTATAGCGGTCTCAGCGGTCAGCTGTTTACTATGGTCCTCGTAGAGAAGGGCCATTTTTTCAAGGAACAGAGGAAAGGATTCCAGGGCTGGGTCTTCTTTTTCTAAATAAGTATTGGCCCATGCTCTGGGCTCCCCCCTGAGGTATGAGATCATGGTAAGTACTTTTGATCTGTCAGTTGGGTAAGTCCGGGGCTGCATCTCAAACATTAATTTGCATGCGTTCAGGAAATCCCTGAACTGCCTTCGGTCACCCGAGAATAACTCAGGTGGGCTTACTTTGGGTTCAGGTCCATCACGGTGGTGTCCTGGCCCCTGAGTGACAAGTTGCCGTAGTGCCTGGTTTTCTAGCTGGAGATGTTGTACAGTCACATTGAGGGTCTCCACCCTCTTAGTGAGGGTGACGAGGTGACCTGCAACCTCCGCTGGATCCATCTGGGTTCCACTAATATGTAACGCACCTAGTTGATCAGTTAGGATCTCAACTGCGGAAGCAATGGACATCCACTATTATCCCACCACCCTTGTGTTTGGCTGTGGGATTCGCGGTTACTCAGTATGTACCCCAGGCGTCACTCTCAGCCTTAGGCGGAGAGTTTGGGGTAACAAAATCATTTACCGCTATCCATATAATTAGTTTTACTGATGGTAAAGAGGGACTCTCAGAATTACAGGGGTCACGAGCTAGTATAAGCTTGTGCAACGTTCAGAGTTAGCATCTAGTATGCAATAGCTTCAGAGTTAGTATATAGCATGTCCTCAGTTTAGCATATAGTATGCAATAGCTTCAGAGTTAGTATATAGCATGTCCTCAGTTTAGCATATAGTATGCAATAGCTTCAGAGTTAGTATATAGCATGTCCTCAGTTTAGCATATAGTATGCCATAGGTTCAGAGTTAGTATAGCATGTCCACAGTTTGGTATATACTATGCAGTAGGTTCAGAGTTAGTATAGCATGTCCACAGTTTAGTATACACTATGCAGTAGGTTCAGAGTTAGTATAGCATGTCCACAGTTTGGTATATACTATGCAGTAGGTTCAGAGTTTGTATAGCATGTCCACAGTTTGGTATATACTATGCAGTAGGTTCAGAGTTAGTATAGCATGTCCACAGTTTAGTATACACTATGCAGTAGGTTCACTCTGAGTTCCAGGACATTAATCAGAGCAGGTAACAGGCATATACTTGCGGTTAGTTGGTCCTGGCTAGAAAGCCAGTGGCAAGAAGGTAGACAGTCCTTCACGATGTAGTTAGGCATCCAGGTTTGGATATGTGGACAGAGTCTTCAGATACCATGGAGCTAGCAGGGTGCGCACTCCATTAGTGGAACACCCTGCTTAGCACCTGTCTTCAATTTAAGGGCTGAATGGTAAGTGGGCGGAGTCACAGAAGGCCCGGCGGCCACTGCGTTCCACGCTGGAGTGCAAGCCAGCGTAACAACACAGGCGGTCGCTGCGTTCCACGCTGGAACGCAAGCCAGCGTATCATCGCAGACGGCCGGTGCGTTCCACGCTGGAGAGCGCAAGCCAGCGTATCGTCACAGGGAGCCGCTGCGGTCCAGGCTGTATTGTTACAACAGGACAATATACAAAATAACACAGAGGGCATCACACAGGACAGTATACAGGACAACAGACAGGACAGTATACTTAGAAACACAGGGCAGCGCACAGTACACTATACAGGACAACGCAGCGGGCAGCACACAGGACAGTATACAGAACCACATACAGGAGAATATGCAGGAAAACACAGTGGACGGTATACTGAGCAATGCAGAGGGCAGCACACAGGACTGTATACAAAACAGTACAGATAGCAGTACGGTACAAAGGACACAATACAGGAAGGTACACAGGACAGTTTACAGGACACTATACAGGACGGTACACAGGACCCAATACATGACACTATATAGGACAGTTTACAGGACAGAATACAGGGTAATATATAGGACATATACAGGAGAATGTACAAAACAATACAGAAGACAGCATACAGCACTACACAGAGGGGGACACAGAAGACTATACAAGACGGTACACAGGACAGTATACAAAACAACATATAGAACCGTATACAGGGCAATATACAGGACAGAATACAGGAGAACAGGACAATATATAATATACAGTACTGAGGAACTGCATTGTTAACAAACATAGGGGGAATGGACCGAGCATCACAGAAAATATAAGGCGAGGGTAACAAACACCAGGTCCTCCTGTTCTGACAGTCATCTGGCACCATAATGAGGACCATTCTGATCTTTGTATTGGACCTCCTCCCTTCCATATACGCCATTGCATTATACGTTAAAGAAGCACTCCCACAAACATTTTTATTCTCTGACCTGTTACAAAGGTACATGGTGTAAATTGTGAAGGTAATTTTCATACCAGTGCCTGTATTTGTGAGTTATAACCTCCCTTCTGATCCTCAGCCGTGTCATGTGATCTCCAACTGACACAGGACAGGAAGTCAGTTATTTCTCCATTCATTCCTAGGAGACTGACATTGAGGCTCCCATAGGAATACATAAGATGCTGTGTCAGTTGGAGATGAGAGTGTTGGTCACATGACACAGCTGAGGATCAGAGGGGAGGTTATAACTCACAAATACAGTCACTGGTAAGAAAATTACCTTCACTACAGTTTACATCATGTACTTTTCTAACAGGTCAGAGAATAAACATTTTGTGGGAGTGTTTCTTTAATGTGGGCTGAGCACTATCACCCCTACTGGATCGATACCTCATGGGAGGCATAGTTCTGATCAGATGACATGGCTGCAATGCAGCGCACTGGGTGGAGTTACAAGCCCATCTATGAGGGGAAGGTTTATATCTTATATGGATGATTTGATGTAATTAAAAACATAACACGGATCATTGAAAAGTCTGTACCATTTTATTTCACATGTGCCTACAGATTACAGGCATGATAATTACAGAGCTAGGAATATGGGGGTCAATAAATGTCCTTATCGGGTCAATCTGCCTCCAAGAAGAAATCACAAAGATTTTGGGGTGATGACCGAGAATCTGGTTATGTGTATGACTCTGTATAGAGGATAGGATATATAGATCTGGCCGTGGATACATTTGTTGAGGATATCTACATTTGTGGATGTGGCTGAGGATACAGCTGTGGATATGGTTGCGGGTGGGTATGTTTGTGGACACAGCTGGGTATCTGAACGTGGATGAGAATAATACTATTCTGTGGATATATTTGCCAAAGTAGCTGATAATATGGTTGTGGCAGCTCTGGATTGTAGTTACAGCGGTGGGCATGGCTGTAGATATGGTTGAAGATATAGCTGTGAATATGGTTATGGGTTTGTGCACATGATCACGATTGGCCCGGGAAACACAGTCTCCGAATCTCCCAGGTCCGACCTCGGCTCCCCTGACCCGAACTAATTGTGGTGCTACTGTACTCCCATGATGATGTAAATACACCGCAATAGTCCCGCTATCAGATACAAACTGACTGGATCATATATTACTATGATACAGTCAGTTTGGGTCATGGGAGACACGGTCAACCCAGAAGATGCGGCCAGCGTACAAGCCGCGTTTCCCGGGCTGATCACTGTCATGTGTATGAGCCCATATGGCTGTGGATATGGATGAAGATATGGCCGTGGATAGGATTGTAGATGAGCACGCAGCGGTGAATATGGTTATGGCTCAGGCAGGATATGGCTGTGGAAACACCCGAATATGATGGAAGGTTCTGTTATTTGCAGCTAGAGAGTGCCTGCTCTGGAGAAACGAGATGCTTCCATGTCACAGTCCACAGGAGATTTCTTCCATGTCACAGTCCAGAAGAGGTCCGGGAAATATTGCACAGGGATCTTTGGAGATGAGGTTGTAATGGCGATCGCTAGCAGCCAGGACAGGCAGCATTCGCACAGATTTCACATTCGTCCACAGCAGCTTGTACTGTAAGAGAATATCAGATGTGTTACATATAACGGGTCATTCAGACGTTCTCCGCTCCCTCAAGCATGAGATCATTTCTAGAAAAAAACTTTTTAAAAACTACATTTCCATTGGAGGTAGGGGAGTATTTCCAACTTGTGATAGAAGACTTTGATGTCCGCCATTGTGTGTAACATACCGCGCATTTCTTCCTGTATGCTGCGTTATAGAGGAGTGAGCGGAAGGCATGATGACACATATCAGCCTGCGGTGTGGTAAGGGGAGGATATGGGGTCCGATGGATATGTCTGGACTAAGTGCTGGCGGCTTTCCTGGTGCACGCCCAGAACGCAGTATAGGATGAAGTGTGAACAGATGTAAGTCGGGCTATCATGTTGGAGCCCTTTATAGAGCTGCAGGATTGAATTTGACTGTCTGCACTCCAAAAGGGAGATGACCATGCACCGCCGCCACTCTGTTTACATGAATGGGGGTTCTGGTGTTGGTCCCAGAGGTGATTTGTGAAGAAATGCTGCAGGGGGCCTGTCCTGTAGGAGACGCTGGCGCAGAGGGCCCGTCCTGAGGGGGACGCTGGCACAGGGGACCTGTCCTGAGGAGGGCGCTACCGCAGGGGGCCTGTCCTGAAGGGGTGGGGCGCTGGTGCAGGGGGTCTGTCCTGAAGGGGTGGGGCGCTGGTGCAGGAGGGCCTGGCCTGAGAAAGACTGTGTCACTGAGCCCTGTCCAGAGGGGGACGCTGCCGCCAGGGTCCTTACCTGAGGGCGACGCTGCAGCTGGGGGCCTGTCCTGAGGGCGACGCTGCAGCAAGGGGCCTGTCCTGAGGGGGGTGCTGCAGCTGGGGGCCTGTCCTGAGGGGGGTGCTGCAGCTGGGGGCCTGTCCTGAGGGGGGTGCTGCAGCAAGGGGCCTGTCCTGAGGGGGGTGCTGCAGCTGGGGGCATGTCCTGAGGGGGGTGCTGCAGCTGGGGGCCTGTCCTGAGGGGGGCGCTGCAGCTGGGGGCCTGTCCTGAGGGGGGGGGCTGCAGCTGGGGGCCTGTCCTGAGGGGGGTGCTGCAGCAAGGGGCCTGTCCTGAGGGGGGAGCTGCCGCAGGGGGCCTGTCCTGAGGGGGGTGCTGCAGCAGGGGGCCTGTCCTGAGGGGGGCGCTGCAGCTGGGGGCCTGTCCTGAGGGGGGGGGCTGCAGCTGGGGGCCTGTCCTGAGGGGGGTGCTGCAGCTGGGGGCCTGTCCTGAGGGGGGCGCTGCCGCAGGGGGCCTGTCCTGAGGGGGGCGCTGCCGCAGGGGGCCTGTCCTGAGGGGGGTGCTGCAGCTGGGGGCCTGTCCTGAGGGGGCACTGCCGCAGGGGGCCTGTCCTGAGGGGGACGCTGCAGCTGGGGGCCTGTCCTGAGGGGGACGCTGCAGCTGGGGGCCTGTCCTGAGGGGGGCGCTGCCGCAGGGGGCCTGTCCTGAGGGGGGCGCTGCAGCTGGGGGCCTGAGGGCTGGAATAGGGGTTCAGGGGGACCCTTGTTCTGGACTTAGGTGTTGGTCCAGAGGTAATTTGTGAAGAGATGCTGCAGGGGCCTGTCCTGAGGGGGATGCTGACGCAGGGGGGCTGTCACAGCCCTGCCAGTTAAAATGAGTGCCCCATAAACCACTCAGAAAGCCCTACATAAAGCAACAGCCAAAATGAGACCCCCTATAAAAGGAGCGGCCTCCATATCTAGAGACAGGCAGCACACTGGAATCAGAGACCCTATAAACGTGTCGCAGGCGGCCATCACGCGGCAGTGAGCTGACTGAGCTCTACACAGAGTTGTTGCATATTTATGGAGAATGAGCGCCGCCTAATGTCAGGAAAAGTCACTGCCGCGCAGCTAATGACGTCAATTCTCTAGTCTAGTAGAACGACTAGCAGTTACCTCAGCCAATCACAGCAGGCAAGCGTGAGCACGTGACCTGGGAGCTCGATGAGAAAGCGAACAGGTGAAGTGGGCGGTTACTATAATCTCTATCCTCTCTATGAGCTGAGAGGGGCGGAGCCAGCAATCCTGCAGTCTGTGCTGCAGTGCAAGGGGAGGCGAGTGCGCATGACAGACAGAGGCGGCAAATATGAGAGGTGACCCTAAAAGATACTTCATTACTGTATATTATATATGAAAGGGGTGACCCTGAGAGATACGTCATTACTGTGTATTATATATGAGAGGGATGGACCCTGAGATACGTCATTACTGAATATTATATATGAAAGGGGTGACCCTGAGAGATACGTCATTACTGTATATTATATATATGAAAGGTGACCCTGAGAGATACGTCATTACTGTATGTGATATATATGAGGGGTGACCCAGAGATTCCTCATTACTGTATATTATATATGAGGGGTGACCCCGAGATACGTTATTACTGCATATTATATATATGAAAGGTGACCCTGAGAGATACGTCATTACTGTGTGATATATATGAGGCGTGACCCTGAGAGATACATCATTACTGCATATTATATATGAGGGGGGTGACCCAGAGATTCCTTATTACTGTATATTATATATGAGGGGTGACCCCGAGAGATACGTTATTACTGCATATTATATACAGGTCCTTCTAAAAAAATTTGCATATTGTGATAAAGTTCATTATTTTCTGTAATGTACTGATAAACATTAGACTTTCATATATTTTAGATTCATTACACACCAACTGAAGTAGTTCAAGCCTTTTATTGTTTTAATATTGATGATTTTGGCATACAGCTCATGAAAACCCAAAATTCCTATCTCAAAAAATTAGCATATCATGAAAAGGTTCTCTAAACGAGCTATTAACCTAATTATCTGAATCAACTAATTAACTCTAAACACCTGCAAAAGATTCCTGAGGCTTTTAAAAACTCCCAGCCTGGTTCATTACTCAAAAGCGCAATCATGGGTAAGACTGCCGACCTGACTGCTGTCCAGAAGGCCATCATTGACTCCCTCAAGCAAGAGGGTAAGACACAGAAAGACATTTCTGAAGGAATAGGCTGTTCCCAGAGTGCTGTATCAAGGCACCTCAGTGGGAAGTCTGTGGGAAGGAAAAAGTGTGGCAGAAAACGCTGCACAACGAGAAGAGGTGACCGGACCCTGAGGAAGATTGTGGAGAAGGACCAATTCCAGACCTTGGGGGACCTGCGGAAGCAGTGGACTGAGTCTGGAGTAGAAACATCCAGAGCCACCGTGTACAGGCGTGTGCAGGAAATGGGCTACAGGTGCCGCATTCCCCAGAAACAGCAGCAGAAGCGCCTGACCTGGGCTACAGAGAAGCAGCACTGGACTGTTGCTCAGTGGTCCAAAGTACTTTTTTCGGATGAAAGCAAATTTTGCATGTCATTCGGAAATCAAGGTGCCAGAGTCTGGAGGAAGACTGGGGAGAGGGAAATGCCAAAATGCCTGAAGTCCAGTGTCAAGTACCCACAGTCAGTGATGGTCTGGGGTGCCATGTCAGCTGCTGGTGTTGGTCCACTGTGTTTTATCAAGGGCAGGGTCAATGCAGCTAGCTATCAGGAGATTTTGGAGCACTTCATGCTTCCATCTGCTGAAAAGCTTTATGGAGATGAAGATTTCATTTTTCAGCACGACCTGGCACCTGCTCACAGCGCCAACACCACTGGTAAATGGTTTACTGACCATGGTATTACTGTGCTCAATTGGCCTGCCAACTCTCCTGACCTGAACCCCATAGAGAATCTGTGGGATATTGGGAAGAGAAAGTTGAGAGACGCAAGACCCAACACTCTGGATGAGCTTAAGGCCGCTATCGAAGCATCCTGGGCCTCCATAACACCTCAGCAGTGCCACAGGCTGATTGCCTCCATGCCACGCCGCATTGAAGCATCCTGGGCCTCCATAACACCTCGGCAGTGCCACAGGCTGATTGCCTCCATGCCACGCCGCATTGAAGCATCCTGGGCCTCCATAACACCTCAGCAGTGCCACAGGCTGATTGCCTCCATGCCACGCCGCATTGAAGCCTCCTGGGCCTCCATAACACCTCAGCAGTGCCACAGGCTGATTGCATCCATGCCACGCCGCATTGAAGCAGTCATTTCTGCAAAAGGATTCCCCACCAAGTATTGAGGGCATAACTGAACATAATTATTTGAAGGTTGACCTTTTTTGTATTAAAAACACTTTTCTTTTATTGGTCGGATGAAATATGCTAATTTTTTTAGATAGTAAATTTGGTTTTTCATGAGCTGTATGCCAAAATCATCAATATTAAAACAATAAAAGGCTTGAACTACTTCAGTTGTGTGTAATGAATCTAAAATATATGAAAGTCTAATGTTTATCAGTACATTACAGAAAATAATGAACTTTATCACAATATGCTAATTTTTTGAGAAGGACCTGTATATGAAAGGTGACCCTGAGAGATACGTCATTACTGTATATTATTTATGTGAGAGGTGACCCAGAGAGATACGTTATTACTGTATATTATATATATATATATATATATATATATATATGAGGGGTGATCCTGAGAGATACATCATTACTGTATATTATATATGAGAGGTGACCCATATTATTTAATATGAGGGGTGACCCTGAGAGATACGTCATTACTGTATATTATATATATGAGGGGTGACCCTGAGAGATACATCATTACTGTATGTGATATATATGAGGGGTGACCCTGAGAGATACATCATTACTGTATATTATATGAGAGGGGTGACCCTGAGAGATACGTCATTACTGTATATTATATGAGAGGGGCCTAAGTGTACCTAGAAGAGCTGATGCTGTTTTGAAGTCAAAGGGTGGTCACACCTAATGTTGCTTGGATTTAGAATTCTCGTTTCTTTATTCACTTTGCATTTTGTTAATTGATAAAAATAAACTATTAACATTTCTATTTTAGAAAGCCTTCTTACTTTCCCCACCTGCCTGTCAATCAGTATGGGGAGGTCTTGTTAATCTCCATCTCCTGTTACACTGACTTTACCGATGGCCATGTATTGTACATACCGAGCTTTATGAAGATTTCCGGAGCGTCTTCCTCTACACATACTGGATGAAATTCATCTGGGAGTTTTGGGCTATGACAGGCTTCACTGGCCGCTACTTCCAGGTCTTTTCCATGTCCATCCAGAAAATCCTTTAACTTTAGCACTGTCTCCAACAAAAAGGTGAACTTTCCGACCTGGAAACCAAGAAGTCCATCATACCATATTGCCAAAGCCCCATAAAAGACAATGCTCTGTGTATAACATAGTGGATGCTTTATATTGTCAATTATACACTACGCGTTTCCATGGTTATGACCACCCTGCAATCCATCAGCGGTGGTCGTGCTTGCACACTATAGGAAAAAGCACCAGCCTATGTGAGCTCCCACTGTCCCGGGCATCACTTTTTCCTATAATGTGCAAGCACGACCACTGCTGCCGGATTGCAGGGTCGTTGTAACCATGGAAACGACCAATGTATAATGTGATGGAAAAATAAATCCAGCCAGCAGAAGAGGCAATATGGACAATCACATTACATTAGTAAGTGCCTTGTATTAACTTTCTCTTAGTAATAAATGGCACTTGCTGAAGTGAGACAACCCCTTCAAGTGACCTTCTGCTTCAAGAAAAAAATTCACAACAACTGGGGAACCAACAGAACACTTATCTGCTGACTTACTTTTTATAATTCCAGCTACATAGCCACCAAGAACGCTTCTTCTGCCATCCAAGATGGCCACACCACTTCTCAGACTACCTGAGTGCATTTGGTAGTCCAAGACACTTGCTTCTGTCCCTAGCTTGACCTGCAGTGCTCATGCGATCATTGCTGGGCACACCAAGAACATGGCTGGATAAGCAGAAAATCGAGTTGGACCACAGATGCCTACGTTGTGTGTATCACGTAGACTGAGAAGTGGTTCGGCCTTCTTGGATGGCAGAAGAGGCACCCAAGGACACGAGGTGGACTCAAAAACCACAGAAACTGCATCTAATATTATAAAAATCTGAAAAACATCATCACCAGGAGCTCACCGTCCTCACCAACCATCGGGACATTTCCTAGAAAAAATGTGAAACCAGTCCATACAAAATGACCACGGACAAGTTTCCTAACACGCATGATGATTACAAGATTTCAGAGAGAGAGAGAGGACGGTTTGTGAGTGCAGACTCTCGACAGCCATTGACACTCTCGTGTCACATTGATTAATGTGATTTGGAATGTGCTCCTGAGACCTGATGAGGCAAATCTCAGAGGACGCTAAAACTTCTACACTCCTTATCTATGAACTGCTCCAATATTTACAAGTATAACGGTTTACTCCTCTCTAGTGTTGGTTCTTCCTCACATCACTTATTTGCTGCACCATTCTTAGGTCCCTTTCACACGAGCGAGTTTTCCGCGCGGGTGCAATGCGTGACGTGAACGCATTGCACCCGCACTGAATCCTGACCCATTCATTTTAATGGGTCTGTGTACATGAGCGGTGATTTTCACACATCAGTTCTGCGTTGCGTGCAAATCGCAGCATGCCCTGGCCCCATAGAAGTGAATGGGGCTGCGTGAAAAACGCATTGCATCCGCTAGCAAGTGCGGGTGCGATCCGTTTTTCACTGATGGTTGCTAAGAGATGTTGTTTGTAAACATTCAGTTTTTTATCACGCGCGTGAAAAACGCATCAAAACGCTTTGCACCCGCGCGGAAAAAACTGAACAACTAAACGCAATCGCAGACAAAAATGACTGAACTTGCTTGCAAAATAGTGCGAGTTTCACTGAACGCACTCTGAACGCATCCGGCCCCAATCCGCAATGCCCGTGTGAAACCAGCCTTACTTCCTTTTATGTAAAAATATGTGATTTTGGACATTGAGGCAAATTTCGTAATCCTATTTAAAATGCAGATAACATACTGTAAATTTAGACAAATAGTCAAAAGATGACTACGGTGGCTATGCTCTATAAATTTGATCCTTTCGTTAGACACTAACTAAATTGACACCAAATGTTGGTTGGCTTATTTGGCGCCAAAACTTGGCTACAATTTTAGAACATGTTACATGGACCTCTTAAAACACCCTTTTTTTTCTTCTTTTTTTTAACTAAGGCAGTCCCCTTGTTCAGTTCGAAACCCAAAACAGTTGAGCTCGGCACAGTGGATACCGTAATTTTATTTGGCGCTTTCACTAAAGGGGTTATCTCAAACAATTGTATACTTGATCGCTGCATGTAAATGCCGCTTTATCGATGGAATGATTAGGACATGTCACATGAAGTATTACTGCAGTATACTGGACATGCAATAAAAATATAATATTTTTTTTTTTAACGTACATTACGTTTTCCTCTCTGGTAGCGCTCTATGTTGTTTATTCTTCTGGTTCACCTTCTCCTACATTTAGAAGTGGATGCTCCCTACTTCATCCATTCATCCCTACTTCTAAATTCATAGACACTTCTCAACATTGAAATTGCAGCACCAAGAAGCATAAGACATAAGGTTAAGCAAATCAAGAAAGAAGCAGGTGTCGCTAAGATCTGCAGATGATAACATTTTCAAGCACCTAGCTCCAATCTGTGGCATGTGGGAGGGGCATAAAACCCGATCGGAAGCAAAATTATTTAGCCACATGAAACCTCGAAATTCAGATTAAGTTGTGTGGGATGATTGTGCAAAGATCGGCCAAGATGTTAGCACTAGAACGATAACAAGAGATACACAGAGGCAAACCTCTGCATGGACGGATCTTCTGATTACAAGAATGGCGCATTGTGATCCATTTTGTACTGCACGTGGAATCAGAAGGATGCAATGGAGGTCTATCCTTTTCAGTGATGGGTCCTGCTTTTGTCTCAATGATAGCCGTTGGTTGGTCTGGAGACCGTGTGGGCAATGCCATGAAGATGGCTTAACATGAGAATGTCACACTGGTCCTACTTCTGGGATTATGGTGTGGGATGACATAATGTATGGGAGCCAGACCCCTCTAGTCTTCATTTTAGGTACACTAACAGCTTGGAGATCTATTGATTTGGTCATGGAACCAGTGGTATGACCATTTCTCCAAAGTGTCCCAAGAGCCATTTTTCAACAGGACAACAATAGGCTGCATGTTTTGCTTGTGCTACTGTGAGTAGCATGCATGGCGTAAATGTGTTACCATGGCCAGCAGCGTGCCCGGACTTGTCTACCATCGAGCACATATTGGGTGTCATTGGTCGGTAATTGCACTGGGAGCTGGCAGCAGTGGATCTTGATGATTTGTGTGCCCAGGTGCATTCAGTGTAACAGAACATCCCTCAGTGAATCTCCTCAATATATTCTTTATCATATACATCCCTAATATACGTCCCTATAATAGCGCCAGGATGCTGATGCGCTGTGCACCACCATGTGCATTGTGTATATTTGCTATTTACTCCTATTACTTACCTGCTAGTTTCTACCTGCTCCTGATGAAATGCAGGTTCACCACCGCATGGAAACGCATAGAGTAGGTTATTGTTAAGTGGGAATAGCATTTTTAATAGGTGTAAGGGGTAGGTGTAGAACCTAAATGCTATCCATGTGAGCGACCATATGAAATGAGGCCGCTACACAGAGCCTATTGTTGTATTTCGTCTTAAGGAAGTGTCCCTGAGGGTATCTCTCAGCGCAGCAGCATACAGCTGTGGAAATGATGAAATGCTGAGACTTTTGAGTATGGTTGATATATAATTGATATATTTCCAATGGTGCCCATCCCGATTGTAAAGCCTTAAGCCTCATGCACATGACCGTATGTATTTTGCGCTCCGCAAAAAACAGATCCGCAAAAAATACGGATGACGTCAGAGTGCATTCCGTATTTTGCGGAATGGAACAGCCGGCCCCTAATAGAACAGTCGTATCCGTGTCTGTAATGCGGACAACAATAGGATTTTTTTGCAGAAAGTAAATACGGACATACGGAAAAGGAATGCACACGGAGTACCTTCATTTTATTTTTTTTGTGGACACATTGAAATGAATGGTTCCGTATACGGTCCGCAAAAAAAATGGAACGGACACGGA
Source organism: Bufo gargarizans (assembly GCF_014858855.1). Classification (NCBI taxonomy): domain Eukaryota; kingdom Metazoa; phylum Chordata; class Amphibia; order Anura; family Bufonidae; genus Bufo; species Bufo gargarizans. Next base: position 700,366,012 of record NC_058081.1, read on the forward strand.
ATGAAAATACGTTTGCTTTGATTTTCCTTTTATCATTACTGAGAGATGGCAGGTGGAGGCAGACATCCATATGGTCTCCACCCTATAAATCTCACCTCCGCATGAGGTCATACCTGTTAGCCTTATTAGGTAACATAAGTGAGCTCCTTGCTCCATACTGTCACCGCTGGCCCTGGGAGAGATCTTAGAAGTTCAGATAGACGGAAGACTCAGGAGTCTATCTGACAGATCTCTCTTGTTTTTATTGTTTCTGACAGGTTTCCACCCCTTCGCAGATGCTGCTCATTATCAGTCAGGCTGGCTCTTTATATGTTCCGCCTCTCACTTGTTTCCCTGCGGCTGATAGTTCTTCTGTGGAGTGCTCTGCTTGTGTGGTGGTTCTCCTGTTCCAGTTACATCTCAAGCTAAAGTCCTTTTCCCTTTTCCTGGTGTGTCTGTTCTGACTAGGCCTCAGGGAGACACTAGCTCCTTCAGTTTGGAAGGAGGCGGTTGCCTCTTTCCCTGTTCCCTAAGCTGAGGGTTTGGTGCAGTGTTTCAGCTGTCTTAGGTTCCCGTGCATGTGCATTTCTACCTTTGAGATTTGCACATGTTGTTAGCAGCTTAGGGAGAGTATTAGGGATTGCTAGGAGGTGTCCTCTTTGTTCCCTAGGTTTGGGGCCTAGTCTGTTGTTGTTTAGTTGTGGTTCCCTTTGGTTGTCTTTCCTTCCCCGTACTTCCCGTGACATTATTAGCCGCCGAATACCGTTACTGTTTCCCGTGCTCTGTGTTGTCATGGATCCTGTCTCTGCACTGGTGGATCGCATGCAGGGGTTGTCGCTGGGGGTAGCAGAACTACGTGAATCTGTTGCAAGGTGTCAGGCGTCTGTCTCCGCTAGGTGGGGTCCAGACCTGCTTTGAACCTAAGATCGTCCTCCCGCACTGATTTGCCGGAGGAAGTGACAACTTTGTTCGGTTCAGGGAGGCTTGTAAACTTTATTTTCGCTTACGCCCTCACTCCTCTGGTGAGGAGAGTCAAAAGGTGGGAATCGTTATTTCTTTATTGAAAGGTGACGCTCAATCCTGGGCCTTTTCTTTGCCGACCGGATCCCAATCCCTCCAGTCGGTGGATGATTTTTTTAGAGCCCTGGGACTTATTTATGACGACCCAGACCAAGTTTTTCTGGCTGAATCTATGTTGTGCGGCTTGCAACAGGGAAATCGGCCTGCTAAGTCCTATTACTCTGAATTCAGGAGGTGGGCAACTGATTCTGAGTGGAATGACCCTGCTCTCCGGATTCAGTTCTGTCAGGGCCTATCTGTGAGATTAAAAGATGCCTTAGCACCCCATGAAAATCCTGTTTCATTAGAAGCTGCCATGTCTCTTGCGGTACGAATTGATAGACGTCTGAGGGGAAGGTGCAAGACTCCGTTCTCTCAGGATGTATTACCTGAAGGGAGGTCTGTCCCCCTGAAACTCGGGGTATTGAGACACCTGACCCCATGTTTGGAGAGAACCTATGCATTTGGGACGGGTCTCTCCAGACCCTGGTGATAAGAACTTCAGGGCTAGAAAGAAACTTAGTTTTTTTTGTGGTAAAGGGGGTCATTTTGTTAATGTTTGTCCCTATGTAAAATATCAAGGCGAGAATTGAAAAAAGGAGTTACCAATGAGTTTTGTTCTCTAACTCTTGGCAGAGTAGTTGGGGAATCTGAGAACATGCTCTTGTCTTTTACCGGTAGTACCCGTTTTCTCCTGCCTGCCAGGGTGGCGCTAGATTCCAAAAATATTGATGTGGAGGTATTTTTGGACAGCGGGGCAGGGGTTAACCTTGTGGATTACCAGTTTGTCCTGATGCATGGTTTTAAATCTAATGCACTGGACAAAGAGATCTTAGTGTTCGCTTTTGATTCTGCTCCCCTTTCTCAAAAATCTTTGACTCACATGGTGCAGGATATCCATTTAAGGGTGGGGGATTCTTATGTTGAGGGTATTTCTTGTTTTATAATGAAGGGTCTGCGGGCCCCTCTGGTGCTAGGGTTGCCATGGTTGACCAAACATAATCCTATCATTGATTGGCAAGCGAGACAGATCAAGAGCTGGAGTGATTTCTGTATGGACAACTGTCTCGTCACATCTCTTGCTGGGATATCCACTAAAATGTTACCCCCGTTTCTCTCAGATTTTTATGATGTGTTCACTGAGAGTGTGGATCAGGAGTTGCCGCCTCATAGAGAATATGATTGCCCTGTCAATCTGATTCCCGGAGCTAAGTTGCCAAAGTCTCGGTTGTATAACCTCTCTGAACCCGAAAGAGTTGCTATGCGAAAGTATATTACTGAGAGTTTGACAAAGGGACCCATCAGACCATCTAAGTCACCTATGGCGGCGGGGTTCTTTTTTGTAAAGAAAAAAGATGGGACATTGAGACCGTGTCTAGATTTCCGAGAGTTGAATCGCATCACTATCCGTGATCCTTATCACCTTCCCCTGATCCCAGATTTGTTCAACAAGATTGTTGGAGCTAAGGTGTTTTCTAAATTAGACCTAAGAGAGCATAAGATCTGGTAAGAATCAGAGAGGGGGATGAATGGAAGACAGCTTTTAATACTCCTGTGGGTCATTTTGAGAACTTGGTCATGCCTTTTGGTTTGACCAATGCCCCGGCAGTATTTCAACATTTCATCAATGACATTTTTCATCATTTGGTGGGAAGGTTTGTTGTCGTATACCTGGATGACATATTGATTTACTCGCCGAAGATGGAGAGTCATCAGGATCATTTGAGTCAAGTCTTGCTGATCCTCAGGGAGAATAAGTTATATGCCAAGCTAGAAAAATGTGTGTTTGCTGTTCAAGAGATTAATTTTCTGGGTTTACCTGCTTTCCGCTTCGGGCTTTCTCATGGATCCCGAAAAAGTCTGTGCGGTCTTGGAATGGGATCTGCCAGAGAATCAGAAAGCGGTTATGAGGTTTTTAGGGTTTACCAATTACTACAGAAAATGTATCTTGAATTATTTCACTTTTGTTAAACCTCTGACTGACATGACTAAGAAAGGGGTGGATTTCTCTGTCTGTTCGAAAGAGACGTTACATGCTTATAAAGAAATGTTTTTCTTCTGCTCCCATTTTGGTGCAGCCTGATATGTCTCAGCCATTTATAGTTGAGGTGGACGCATAAGAAGTGGGAGTTGGTGCAGTTCTGTTGCAGGGTCCTTTTCCTGGCAAATCGCACCCTTGTGCTTTTTTTTTCGAAAAAACTCTCTTCTGCCGAGAGAAATTATTATGTGGGCAATAGAGAGTTGCTGGGCATTAAGTTGGCCTTTGAGGAATGGCGTTATTGGTTATTCATCCCATTACTATATTTACCGATCATAAAAATCTGGCCTACCTGAAGTCGGCTAAACGTTTGAACCCAAGGCAGGCCAGATGGTCTTTGTTTTTTTACCACATTTAATTTCATTGTCACTTTTCGCCCTGATACTATCCACTGTTGATCCTATTTCTCAGAGATTCTGGTGGCTGGGTGTACGTAAGAGTGTTGAGGGCTATGTGGCAGCTTGTGAGACCTGTGCACGTGCCAAGGTGACTCATAATTAGCCCTCAGGATCTCTTCTTCCTTTGTCCATCCCATCCCGTCCCTGGACGCACTTGTCCATGGACTTTATCACCAATTTGCCCAGTTCTTCGGGGATGACAGTGATTTTACTGGTGGTCGACCGCTTCAGTAAGATGGCACATTTTATTCCATTTTCTGGTTTACCCAATGCCAGAACTCTGGCTCGGACATTTGTTGATAACATTGTGAAATTACACAGCATTCCCTCTGATGTGGTGTCTGATAGAGGGACTCAATTTGTGTCCAGATTCTGGAAGGCTTTCTGTACTCGCCTGGGGATTCTTTTGTCCTTCTCTTCGGCTTTTCACCCTCAGTCGAACGGACAAACTGAACGCACTAACCAGAATCTGGAGACATATTTGAGGTCTTTTGTCGCTGAGAATCAGGAGGAGTGGTCCTCATTTTTGCCTTTGGCTGAATTTGCTTTGAATAACCGTCGTCAGGAATCCACTAAGTCACTATTTTTTGGTGCTTATGGGTTTCACCCTCAGTTTAGTATGTTCTCTGGGAATAGTTCTTCTGATATACCTGATGAAGAGAGATTTGCTTCTTCCTTGTCATCTATCTGGCGGAAAATGACAAGAAACGTGTGTCTGGTCTGGACCTGAATGTAGGTGATTTGGTGTGGTTGTCCACTAAGAACATTAAGTTGAAGGTGCCATCCTGGAAGTTAGGTCCAGGATTTATTGGTCCATACAAGACCTCTGCCATTATTAATCCGGTTTCTTTTAGCCTTAAACTTCCGCAGGCTTGGAAGATGTCACTACCAGAGCTTTGAGACGTTCTCACAGCTCTGTGTCTCCACCCCTGTGATGATGTCACTTAGAGTTTGGAGGTGTTCTCACTGTTCTGTTTCTCCGCCCCTGTGATGAGGTCTTTACTCCCAGCTGTCTCTCCTGCGTTTGATTTCCCTGCCTTTAAATCACCCCTCCTCCTATTGCAGGGCATGGATTATATTTCTCTTTTCAGTTGTAGCTCTGCCTTGAGTATCTTCACTTCTTAAGCTACTAGTTCTCTGGACCTGTGTTCTGCTGCTGCAAGCACTCCGGATATTGCCAGCGGCCCTTGGATCCGTCTTCTCTGCGGCTGCAGCTCCATCAGCTAAGTGTGCAGACTTTGTTGTGTACCTGGTGATTTCCTGACTGGATCTGAGGTGGCCACGGTTCCCTCCATATTCTGAGCAGGGCATCGGTGGCCGTGCCCCTTCCACTATTGTAGGGGTTACAGGGCTCATCAGTCTAAGGTATGCGGGCATGCCTCGTTCCACCATTTGGATCCGGGCATGTGCTTTAGCAGCATAAGGAGAGTGTTGAGGGTCTGACAGGGGTCACCCTTTCTCTTCCCTAGTTTGGGTCCGGTCAGTAGCTCTTCTTACTGTGTATGCTCTGGTTACCCTTAAACAGCCGTGACATTATAATCCACCAAAACCGTCCTTGTTGACATGGATCCGCTTTCTGGCTTGGTTGATCGCATGCAGGGTCTTTCTTTGGAAGTAGCAGATCTCCGTCAATCTGTGACTCAGCTACAAACATTGGGCTCTGCTCCGGCTCATGGAGTCTGTTGCGAGCCAAAGGTCTCACTTCCGGAAACGTTCTCCGGGGGCAGTGAGAATTTTGTTCGCTTCAGAGAGGCATGTAAACTCCATTTTTGTTTGTGTCCCCACTCCTCTGGTAATGAGGAACAGAGGGTGAGGATTGTCATCTCCCTGCTCAGGGGTAATGCTCAGACTTGGGCTTTTTCGCTGTCATCAGGGGATCCCTCCCTTCGATCCGTGGAAAGATTTTTTGTGGCCCTGGGGCAGATATATGATGACCCGGATCGTGTTGCTCTGGCAGAATCGAACTTACGTGTTTTATGCCAGAACAAACTGTCTGCGGAGCTTTATTGTTCTGAATTTCGGAGATGGGCAGCTGATTCAGGCTGGAATGATGCTGCACTCCGAAGTCAGTTCTGTCATGGTCTCTCAGAGGGTTTGAAAGATGCCTTTGCTTTCCATGAGAGACCAACGTCCTTAGAGTCTGCCATGTCATTGGCGGTACGCCTTGACAGGCGTCTAAGGGAAAGAAACAAGACCTCTCCGTCCAGCCATTGTCAGTCTAGGGGCAATGGTGCGGACTCATTCAGTATGCAGGGGTCTCATCCTGTCTTGCTCCCCTCTGAGGAGGAGCCCATGCAGCTAGGCCGACTTGCCCCTGATAAAAGAGGATTTAGTCCTCAGAATATGGTGTGTTTTTGTTGTGGGGGCATAGGTCATTTGGCAAATGTTTGTCCGTCTAGGAGATTCCTGAACTGTACTAAGAGCGATAATAAGAGAAAAACCTCAAGAGGTAGATCATCAAGTTCTGCTTCATCTGCTACTTTGGGCAAAGTTGATGGAATTGATGCTATTCCTCTGACCTGCAGTTCCCGTTTTCTCCTGTCTGCCAGGGTGGCGCTAGAGAGCAAAGTCATTCCTTGTGAGATTTTTGTCGATAGTGGAGCGGCCGTCAATCTTATTGACACTCAATTTGTAGCCTTGCATGGTTTTCAGGTTTGTACATTAGAAAAGGATATACCTGTTTTTGCTATCGACTCTGCTCCACTCTCGCAGAGATCTCTGAAAGGCATTGTTCACAATATCCGGCTAGCTGTAAGGTGACACTCATGTGGAGGAGATATCTTGTTTTGTCCTTAACGGATTGCCTTCTCCTCTAGTTTTGGGGCTACCCTGGCTCACTAGACATAACCCCACTATTGATTGGCAAGGAAGGCAAATAAATGAGTGGAGTGACTTTTGTAGAGAGAATTGTCTCACAGCCACTCTTGCAGAGGTGTCTACTAAAACTCTGCCATCATTTCTCTCTGATTTCTCGGATGTGTTTTCCGAGAGCGGTGTTCAGGAGCTACCTCCTCACCGGGAGTTTGACTGTCCCATTAACCTCATTCCCGGCGCCAAGCTGCCAAAAGCACGCCTCTACAATCTCTCACAACCGGAAAGACTCGCAATGCGAACCTATATCTCCGAGAGTCTCGAGAAGGGGCATATTCGTCCCTCAAAGTCACCTGTTGCCGCAGGTTTTTTTTTGTTAAAAAAAAAGATGGCTCTCTGAGACCTTGCTTAGATTTTAGGGAGCTGAACCGTATCACGATTCGCGATCCCTATCCCCTTCCTCTGATCCCGGACCTCTTCAACCAAATTGTTGGGGCCAAGGTGTTTTCCAAATTGGATCTGAGAGGCGCGTACAACCTGGTCAGGGTCAGAGAGGGGGATGAATGGAAAACGGCCTTTAATACCCCTAACGGGCATTTCGAGAATCTCGTTATGCCTTTCGGCCTGATGAATGCTCCGGCCGTCTTTCAGCATTTTGTTAATAGTATTTTCTATAATTTAATGGGGAAATTTGTATTGGTGTATCTTGATGATATTTAGATTTTTTCCCCTGATGTTCAGACCCATCAGGATCATCTTTTTCAGCTCCTGCAGATACTGCGGGAGAATAAACTGTATGCCAAGCTGGAGAAATGTCTTTTTATTGTATCGGAGATTCAATTTCTGGGTTTTCTCCTCTCTGCTTCTGGTTTTCGCATGGATCCGGAGAAGGTCCGTGCTGTGCTGGAGTGGGAGCTTCCTGAAAATCAGAAGGCATTGATGCGCTTTCTGGGTTTTGCTAACTACTACAGAAAGTTCATTTTGAATTATTCCTCTATTGTCAAACGGTACCCCTTACTGACATGACAAAAAAGGGGACGGATTTTTCCTCTTGGTCGGAGGAGGCGCTTGCAGCCTTTTCTAAGATTAAAGAGAGTTTTGCGTCTGCTCCCATCTTGGTGCATCCCGATGTTTCCTTACCTTTTATTGTTGAGGTGGATGCTTCCGAGGTGGGTGTGGGTGCAGTTTTGTCCCAGGGCCCCTCTCCTGCCAAATGGCGACCTTGTGCCTTTTTCTCTAGAAAACTCTCCCCGGCAGAGAGAAACTATGATGTGGGAGATAGGGAGTTGTTGGCCATCAAGTTGGCTTTCGAGGAATGGCGCCATTGGTTGGAGGGGGCCAGGCACCCTATCACCGTTTTTACCGACCATAAGAATCTGGCGTACTTGGAGTCGGCCAGGCGTATGAATCCGAGACAGGCCAGATGGTCTCTGTTCTTCTCCAGATTCAATTTTGTTGTTACTTTCCGCCCTGGGATCAAGAATGTGAAGGCTGATGCTCTCTCTCGCTGTTTTCCGGGAGGAGGAAACTCCGAGGACCCGGGTCCCATTTTGGCGGAGGGGGTAGTTGTTTCTGCTCTATATTCCGATTTGGAGGCCGAGGTCCAGGCTGCCCAGACTGAGGCACCTGCCCGTTGTCCCTCCGGGAAGTTGTTCGTGCCTCCTGAGCTACGTCACAAACTCTTTAAGGAACATCATGATACGGTTCTTGCTGGTCACCCCGGGAGTAGAGCCACGGTAGATCTCATTGCTCGGAGATTTTGGTGGCCGGCTCTTCGTAAGTCTGTGGAGGGTTTTGTGGCTGCTTGTGAGACGTGCGCTCGCGCTAAGGTCCCTCGTTCAGGACCTTCAGGTTCCCTTCTCCCGTTACCCATACCTTCCCGTCCTTGGACACACCTGTCCATGGACTTTATCACGGATCTTCCTCGTTCCTCGGGGAAGTCGGTGATCCTGGTGGTCGTGGACCGTTTTAGCAAGATGGCTCATTTCGTTCCTTTCCCTGGTTTACCCAATGCTAAAACGTTGGCGCAAGCTTTTGTCGACCATATTGTTAAATTGCACGGCATTCCCTCTGATATTGTTTCCGATAGAGGCACGCAGTTTGTGTCCAGGTTCTGGAAGGCTTTCTGTTCTCGCCTGGGGGTTCGGCTGTCCTTCTCTTCTGCTTTTCACCCGCAGTCGAATGGTCAGACTGAGCGCCTCAATCAGAATCTGGAGACATATTTGCGCTGTTTTGTGGCGGAGAACCAGGAGGATTGGTGTTCATTTCTCCCTCTTGCTGAGTTTGCTTTGAACAACCGTCGTCAGGAATCTTCTGATAAGTCACCATTTTTTGGTGCATATGGGTTCCATCCGCAGTTTGGGACATTCTCGGGAGGGGCTCTTTCTGCTTTACCTGAGGAGGAGAGATTTTCCTCGTCTTTGTCTACCATTTGGCAAAAGATTCAGAGTAATCTCAGAAAGGTGAGTGAGAAGTATAAGCGTGTGGCTGATAAGAGACGTGTGCCTGGTCCGGACCTTAATGTGGGTGATCTGGTGTGGTTGTCTACAAGAAATATTAAACTCAAGGTTCCCTCCTGGAAATTGGGTCCCAAGTTTATTGGGCCTTATAAAATTTTGTCAGTCATCAATCCTGTTGCCTTCCGTCTTGATCTTCCACGGGTTTGGAAGATACATAATGTATTTCACAGATCTCTCTTAAAACCATATGTCCAGCCCACGGTACCCTCCTCTTTGCCTCCTCCTCCGATTTTGGTTGATGGCAATCTGGAGTTTGAGGTTTCCAGAATTGTGGACTCTCGTATTGTCCGCGGTTCTCTTCAGTACCTCGTTCATTGGAAGGGTTATGGTCCTGAGGAGAGGATGTGGGTTCCGATGTCGGACATTAAAGCCACTCACCTTATCAGGGCATTTCATAGGGCTCATCCTGGGAAGGTGGGTCCAGGGTGTCCGGAGTCCACCCGTAGAGGGGGGGGTACGTTCACTACCAGAGCTTTGAGACGTTCTCACAGCTCTGTGTCTCCACCCCTGTGATGATGTCACTTAGCGTTTGGAGGTGTTCTCACTGTTCTGTTTCTCCGCCCCTGTGATGAGGTCTTTACTCCCAGCTGTCTCTCCTGCGTTTGATTTCCCTGCCTTTAAATCACCCCTCCTCCTATTGCAGGGCGTGGATTATATTTCTCTTTTCAGTTGTAGCTCTGCCTTGAGTATCTTCACTTCTTAAGCTACTAGTTCTCTGGACCTGTGTTCTGCTGCTGCAAGCACTCCGGATATTGCCAGCGGCCCTTGGATCCGTCTTCTCTGCGGCTGCAGCTCCATCAGCTAAGTGTGCAGACTTTGTTGTGTACCTGGTGATTTCCTGACTGGATCTGAGGTGGCCACGGTTCCCTCCATATTCTGAGCAGGGCATCGGTGGCCGTGCCCCTTCCACTATTGTAGGGGTTACAGGGCTCATCAGTCTAAGGTACGCGGGCATGCCTCGTTCCACCATTTGGATCCGGGAATGTGCTTTAGCAGCATAAGGAGAGTGTTGAGGGTCTGACAGGGGTCACCCTTTCTCTTCCCTAGTTTGGGTCCAGTCAGTAGCTCTTCTTACTGTGTATGCTCTGGTTACCCTTAAACAGCCGTGACATTAGATCCATAATGTCTTCCATAAATCTTTGTTAAAGAGTTATGTGGAACCTGCTGTACCATCTTCCTTGCCACCTCCACCTGTCATGGTTGATGGCAATCTGGAGTTTCAAATTTCCAGAGTTGTTGACTCTCGTGTCCTTCGGGGTTCCCGTCAATACCTCGTTCATTGGAAGGGTTACGGTCCGGAGGAGAGAATGTGGGTCCCGGTGACTGATGTGAATGTCAGTTGGCTTCTGAAGGCCTTTCACAGAGCCCACCCTGATGAAGTTGGTCCTGGGTGCCCGGAGGTCACCTGTAGAAAGGGGGGTACTGTCACCACCGGCCCTGGGAGAGATCTTAGAAGTTCAGATAGACGGAAGACTCAGGAGTCTATCTGACAGATTTCTCTTGTTTTCATTGTTGCTGACAGGTTTCCACCCCTTCGCAGATGCTGCTCATTATCAGCTCTTTATATGTTCCACCTCTCACTTGTTTCCCTGCTGCTGATAGTTCTTCTGTGGAGTGTTCTGCTTGTGTGGTGCTTCTCGTGTTCCAGTTACATCTCAAGCTAAGTCATTTTCCATTTTCCTGGTGTGTCTGTTCTGACTAGGCCTCAGGGAGACACTAGCTCCTTCAGTTTGGAAGGAGGCGGTTGCCTCTTTCCCTGTTCCCTAAGCTGAGGGTTTGGTGCAGTGTTTCAGCAGTCTTAGGTTCCTGTGCATTTCTACCTTTGAGATTTGCACATGTTGTTAGCAGCTTAGCGAGAGTATCAGGGAATGCTAGGAGGTGTCCTCTTTATTCCCTAGGTTTGGGGCCTAGTCTGTTGTTGTTTAGTTGTGGTTCCCTTTGGTTGTCTTTCCTTCCCCGTACTACCTGTGACACATACGTAATAAAGATTTCTTATTTTTAACGTTCCATGTGATTTGAGAACATCCCCCAGACAGCCATTTATAAACTCATTGATAACATGCCAAGGCATTTAAGTGTGTGTATTTCTGTGTGTGGCACTCATACTCAATACTGAATAAATTTAGATGTTTTGAATATTTTAATTTTTTTTTATCATTTGCATATTATTAACATGTCTACCAGTCCTGTGATTTTCATAACTTTTCTCTCTTGCTGTTGAAGTTTCAGTGTTGAGGAGTATGTACAGCTGTAACACTCTCTCTCGACAGTGGAGAAGGAGCATTACATACTGTATCTATCTCTGGGGACTATTTGTATGTGGAGCGGAAGGGGTTAACAAGAGCTAATTGCAATGCATCCTGGGAGATGCAGGTGCTTGATGAGCGGCTGCCTACCCACAGAAAGGCAAGAAAGGTCTCCAAAAAAGAGTTAAACAGTTTTTTGGGATAACCCCTTTAAAGGAGTTGTCCAGGTTCAGAGCTGAGCCCGGACATAATCCCCCTTCACACATTTAGCCTCTATCAGTGGAGCATCGGAGCATTTCTTGCTCCGATGCTCGAGGCCTGTTTTTCTTTACTGCCGGTGATGTATCTGGCTTTTTTTCAGTATGCTAGGCGGAGGCTTCTAGCAGTGATCCTGGTGACATCACCAGCAGTAATGGGCTGTGAAACAGCCTAGGGCAGTGCTAAAGACTGCCCATTTGTGCCAGTGATGTGACCAGGATGACTGCTAGGCGGGAGACGCCACCTAGCATGCCAATGAGAAGCCAGGGAGCATCGGAGCTAGAAATGCTAAATGTGTGAAGGGGAGCTCTGAACACGGACAACCCTTTAATAAATAGGTCTAAGGGCTCTTTCACACTTGCTTTTTTTTCTTCCGGCATAGAGTTCCGTCGTCGGGGCTCTATGCCGGAAGAATCCTGATCAGTTTTATCCTAATGCATTCTGAATGGAGAGAAATCCTTGCTGCGCTTTTTGCTCCGGCCAAAAATCCTGAAGACTTCCCGCAAGGCCGAATCCGGAATTAATGCCCATTGAAAGGCATTGATCCGGATCCGGCCTTAAGCTAAACGTCGTTTCGGCGCATTGCCGGATCCGACGTTTAGCTTTTTCTGAATGGTTACCATGGCTGCCCGGACGCTAAAGTCCTGGCAGCCATGGTAAAGTGTAGTGGGGAGCGGGGGAGCAGTATACTTACCGTCCGTGCGGCTCCCGGGGCGCTTCAGAGTGACGTCAGGGCGCCCCACGCGCATGGATGACGTGATCGCATGGACACGTCATCCATTCGCATGGGGCGCTCTGACGTCACTCTGGAGCGCCCCGGGAGCCGCACGGACTGTAAGTATACTGCTCCCCCGCTCCCCACTACTACTATGGCAACCAGGACTTTAATAGCGTCCTGGCTGCCATAGTAACACTGAACGCATTTTGAAGACGGATCAGTCTTCAAATGCTTTCAGTTCACTTGCGTTTTTCCGGATCCGGCGTGTAATTCCGGTAAGTGGAGTACACGCCAGATCCGGACAACGCAAGTGTGAAAGAGCCCTAAAACTTGTGAAATTAAACCATTTTTGTTAAACATTACTGGATAAAAAGAAACCTGAAGTAATTCGTCTTGAAAGCTGCTATTTGTCAGCATTTTCAGTTGGCCATTAAACCAGTGACTTATCTGTCCTCCATAAAGTGCACACCCTGTCTATAGTAGTAAATAACTCTGTGATGCCATCTAGCTATTACGCATCCCTCTTCCATTCCACATTAATAGCTTCCATCTATACTTCTGCATTTACATGCAGCGATCCAGTACAGAATTATCTGGAAGGAAGCGTTCCTTCCCGACAATTGCCCGTTACATGCGGCAATCACCCCCACAGTATGAGGATAAGCCGTGGCTGCTGCGCCTCCTCATACAGATTATTGAGTGTTCGTCCCTGATAATCTGTCACCATCTATACGAAATCTGCCAAAAATGTGGATCGGAAGAGGGCCAAAACAAGAGTTGTGTGAATGAAGGCTAGCTCTGTGTGATGTCCTGTAATTACTACACATCGCATCTATAGGTATAACTCTGGGTCGTGGTGGTGGTCTGACCTGAGACGGGATTATCTTGGTTGGTATTAATAATTGTTTTTCTAGCTACATGATATTATACTTTATTTATTTTCTTTAGTATATTTAGCATAACTATATTTTCCCAGCCACATTGCCATGCTGTGTTTATTATACCATCCTATTATCTCTTCAGTTGCACTTTAGGGGGGTCCATTCACACGTCCGCAAAATTGGTCTGCATCCATTCCGCAAATTTGTGAAAGGGGTGTGGACCCATTCATTTTCAATGGGGCCGCAAAAGATGCGGCCAGCACACCATGTGCAAAATGCGCAACATGGCCGGTGTCCGTGTTTTACGGATCCGTAATTCCTGGACAGCAAAACAGTTACGGACGTGTGAATGGACCCTTACTATTTTTATCCCGCTCAGTCAGATGAGAGCTGGTTTGGAATGTCTCATGGTGCACAAGGCTGCCACTGTTAGGTATGCTGCCTGTCATCTGTCTCATGGATAGATTGATGGCTTGCATATACCTGGCTTTTGGCATATGGCCTTTGTGTGCTTGTCTATTGTATGTTGTAGATAATAGGAGTCCAAGACGCATCCAGCCATCCTCTTAATGCTGTTTCCAAACCATTTTGATGGGGTTTCCATCAATTTCTAACCTTTTTTTTGTGAACCAGACACCCTTCAGAGCAGGGGGTGCCTGGTTTGATGCTCAGGTCTCCCATTGACTTTCATTGTATTAGACTGTACTCGAGCACCCGCAGTATTCGGGCGAGCACTCAGATGTGCCGAGCATAGCGATGCTCGAGCCGAACAGCAGTTCGGCCGAGCATGCTCGCTCAACACTAGTGTTTATAACTATGTATGATGTCTTCTAGTTGTTATACATCCGTCTATAGGTATAACTCTGTATGATGTCTTCTAGTCTTCTAGTTGTTATACATCCATCTATAGGTATAACTCTGTATGATGTCTTCCTCTAGTTATTACACATCCCATCTATAGGTATAACTCTGTATGATGTCTTCCTCTAGTTATTATACATCCCGTCTATAGGTATAACTCTGTATGATGTCTTCTAGTTATTACACATCCCATCTATAGGTATAACTCTGTAAGATGTCTTCTAGTTATTACACATCCCATCTATAGGTATAACTCTGTATGATGTCTTCCTCTAGTTATTACACATCCCATCTATAGGTATAACTCTGTATGATATCTTCTAGTTATTACACATCCCATCTATAGGTATAACTCTGTATGATGTCTTCTAGTTGTTATACATCCCGTCTATAGGTATAACTCTGTATGATGTCTTCCTCTAGTTATTACACATCCCATCTATAGGTATAACTCTGTATGATGTCTTCTAGTTATTACACATCCCATCTATAGGTATAACTCTGTATGATGTCTTCTAGTTATTATACATCAGTCTATAGGTATAACTCTGTATGATGTCTTCTAGTTATTACACATCCCGTCTATAGGTATAACTCTGTATGATGTCTTCTAGTTATTACACATCCCATCTATAGGTATAACTCTGTATGATGTCTTCTAGTTATTATACATCAGTCTATAGGTATAACTCTGTATGATGTCTTCTAGTTATTACACATCCCATCTATAGGTATAACTCTGTATGATATCTTCTAGTTATTACACATCCTGTCAATGGGAATAACTCTGTATGATGTCTTTCTCTAGTTATTACACATCCCATCTATAGGTATAACTCTGTATGATGTCTTCCTCTAGTTATTACACATCCCATCTATAGGTATAACTGTATGATGTCTTCTAGTTATTACACATCCCGTCTATAGGTATAACTCTGTATGATGTCTTCTAGTTATTACACATCCCGTCTATAGGTATAACTGTATGATGTCTTCTAGTTATTACACATCCCGTCTATAGGTATAACTCTGTATGATGTCTTCTAGTTATTACACATCCCGTCTATAGGTATAACTCTGTATGATGTCTTCTAGTTATTACACATCCCGTCTATAGGTATAACTCTGTATGATGTCTTCTAGTTATTACACATCCCGTCTATAGGTATAACTGTATGATGTCTTCTAGTTATTACACATCCCGTCTATAGGTATAACTCTGTATGATGTCTTCTAGTTATTACACATCCCGTCTATAGGTATAACTCTGTATGATGTCTTCTAGTTATTACACATCCCGTCTATAGGTATAACTCTCTATGATGTTTTCTAGTTATTACACATCCCGTCTATAGGTATAACTTTGTATGATGTCTTCTAGTTATTACACATCCCGTCTATAGGTATAACTCTGTAAGATGTCTTCTAGTTATTACACATCCCGTCTATAGGTATAACTCTGTAAGATGTCTTCTAGTTATTACACATCCCGTCTATAGGTATAACTCTGTATGATGTCTTCTAGTTATTACACATCCATCTATAGGTATAACTCTGTATGATGTCTTCTAGTTATTACACATCCCATCTATAGGTATAACTCTGTATGATGTCTTCTAGTTATTACACATCCCGTCTATAGGTATAACTCTGTATGATGTCTTCTAGTTATTACACATCCCGTCTATAGGTATAACTCTGTATGATGTTTTCTAGTTATTACACATCCCGTCTATAGGTATAACTCTGTATGATGTCTTCTAGTTATTACACATCCCGTCTATAGGAATAACTCTGTATGATGTCTTCTAGTTATTACACATCCCATCTATAGGTATAACTGTATGATGTCTTCTAGTTATTACACATCCCGTCTATAGGAATAACTCTGTATGATGTCTTCTAGTTATTACACATCCCGTCTATAGGTATAACTCCGTATGATGTCTTCCTCTAGTTATTACACATCCCGTCTATAGGTATAACTTTGTATGATGTCTTCCCCTAGTCATTACACCTCCTGTGTATAGGAATAACTCTGTATGCCGTGTCCTTCTCTAGTTACACGCTTGCAGCTATCGCTTGGCTTTTCCTCAGTAGCTTCAGCTCCGTCTGTTCATGTCATTCATTGACCTCCCCCGTATATTTGGTTATGCAAAGCACTACCCTCCTTCCCGGTTTATATATTTATTTCTGAAGGAAACTGACCTGTATTTGTTTTGCTGGAGATTCTGGAAGCCAGAGGAGAAGGAGACACAGCAGAAGACAGGACCTCATGGTGGACATAGTGAGCTCAGTCTATAGCAATCGGAGGTGTCTGCACCACTCACACCTGTACTATCGTTTTTCCTTAACAGCAAAGTTTCTTATAAACTGCTTAACCCCTTCATGCCCCTGCTCAACCTCTTATAAGTTCACTCTACTGTATGTCTCAAAGAGTCGGAAGAGCCCATTTTTTTGTGATAACAAAGACTTTGTCACGGTCACCCCACCTTCTGATAATCACAATCCAAACAACAGGTAGAAGATAGCAAAGGTCAATCCACAAAGACTCTTCCTACTTTTTTTCTCTCTTTTAGTGGCCCGAGAGATATTTTTCTATCCCATGTGTCATCTTTAGTACTTTTCCCCAAGTACATCTAGCAGTTTCTGCAATGGTTATGACTGTACAATGGCTGTATAGACCTTTACCGGTACTGTCACCACTATGTCATATTAATGCCATATAGAAATGTCCCCAAAAAGTTCTTCTGCATTTACCTAGGAAATTATCACTATGATTGCTCACAATCGTATGAGTCTTAATCCAAATATTTCCATGAATAAATTTTGCCAGCAATTCCCACCAATCGTAGGATTTAAAGTGAATCTGTCATATCCAAAATACCCCCAAAACTAGAGTAAGTGTGTCCGATTATGTAATTTTTATCTTCATATTTAAAGGGGTTTCCAAGACTTTAATACTGATGACCTATCTGATCAGTAGGGGTGCGACACCTGGGACATCGGTGAAGTGAATGGGGCTGAGCGCGATACAAAGTACAGCCGCTGTACAATGTACGACGCTGTGCTTGGTAAACTGCGAGAAGGTAGCAGTGCTCACAGGAGTGCCAGTGCCTTCTCAAGCAGCTGATCGGTGGCGGTCCCGGGTAGGGTTGCACCAGGTATCGAATTATCGATACCCAATCGATACTTTTGTACCGGAATCGATTCGATCCTGGGATTTGCCTTTTACCGATATTAGGCTGCGCTACCGCACAGCCTAGTATCACAGAACATGGGACACGCTGCTCTCGGTGCGCTCCATGTTCCCTCAGCAGCACAGGAGAGAAGGAAGCAGTCTCTCCCTCCCTTTGTGCTGCTGCTGCCACCAATGAGAGGAGAGTGGGGCGGAGGAGGGGAGGGTCTGTGGCCACTGCGCCACCAATTTTAAATATATAAATAATAAATAAATAAAAATATTACATATCGCCATGTCCGAAAAGTCCAAACTATTAAAATATAAAAAAATCTATGCGGTGAAAGCTGTAACAGAAAAATAAATAAATAAAAACTGCACGATTCGCCATTTCTTAGTCACCATGTCCCCCTAAAAAATAGGATAGGACTGTTCGATTATGGGCCGGACATTCCATAAAATGCGGAATGCATGTGTCTTTTTTGGTATTTTATTTTTTTCGCCTCTGTATTCTTCCTTCCTCAGGAGATATTGTAAACCGCTAATCTGTAGCTCCCAGTTTTCCCAGTCACTGGTCAAGACTCAGTGTAGGTGAAACAAAAATCTGCTTTATTGAGCAACTGCACGAAGTTATATACAGAAATTGTGATCAGATAAAACTAAAATCCCATCACATCCCCCTTCCCCTCCCCAGACATTCTGTCTGTACCACACCACAAGGGTCCACCTGCTAATAGCTCCAGACAGCTCTAGCAAGAACCTGGCCAGAATGGAATTGTTCTGAGCTCCTCCAGAGTACAATGGGAGATAACGAGAGGGAGAAAGAAGGGTGCTGACAGTCTTTTTATAACCAGGTCACACAACATAACATAATTACACCCAACACCAATACACATATAACTCTTGACCATGTCGTCACATAGCTCCCCAAGTTTAAGGATGGCAGACCCGATGAGACCCTCTACGGGTCCACTTGGGGATGTCCATGTTAGTCACCCTTCCAGTTCTATTTGACGAGATAGTCCATCAGCATTCGCATTGTGTTTCCCCAGGCCGGTATTGGATTGTGAAATTGAATGGCTGTAGGGCCAGGCTTCACCGCAACAGCCGTCGATGTGCCTCGGACACCCAGTTCAACCAAACAAAGTGGGGGTCTCCAAAATCCTAGGTCCGTAGTCGCTAGGAAGGAGGCTGGCCATCAGCCCCTCCAGGAGCCCAGGTCACAGTGGGTTCCGTGACATTTCTTCCCCCCCAAAGCTAGACTGAGTAGGTCCCAGTCCCTCAACTGGTCTGGACCTGTATTTGTCGGGCTGTATAAGTCCACATCCTCCATGCAAAGGATGTCCTGCCTCAGGGAAGGGATGTCCTCTGTGCCTTTCTGAAATAAATGCGGCCCCTGGGGAGAAGTATAGAAGGTATTTTTTCCCAGACCCAAAAGCCACCTGCTGGTAGCGAGGCCGGCTTCCTGTTCTCCCATGAATTATGGAGCAGACAACAGTGCGGGACATAGGCCAGTGGTGCTCTGCTCTGGTGTCAGCACTTTAGCTGGAAAAGCATGGGGCAGCGGTTCCTCTGCACGCAAATCTAGAAGTTCCCCACGTTTGAAGCTGGTGACGAGGAAATGGGGTTGGCCACCATCTCTCCCAGGAGCTTCAGGGGGGCTATGGGTACGGGGCAGAGGATAACAGCACTCTGCCCTGTTGCCAGCTCTTCTGCTGGGAAGTAAGCTGCCAGTTTGGTGGCCTCGCAGAGAGTCTCCAGGGTCATTGATTGTTGTAGGCAGAGGCCTGTAGAGCTTTGCCCTGATGACAACTCTTCAGCTGGGGCTAGTAGTTCCTCGGCAACGGCCTGTGGTCAGGGAGAGGGGCTGCCTACCCTGGCTGCCTGGAACGCCCTCTGCCGCTTGGGAGAGAGGTCGGCTACCTCTTCTCCCTAGGTCTTCATCTGCCGCTGGGGGAGAGGTCGGCTACCTCTTCTCCCTGGAATGCCCTCTGCCGTTGGGGAGAAGTCAGCGACCTCATCTCCCTGGGTCTCCATCTGCCGCTGGGGAGAGAGGTTGGCTACCTCTTCTTCCTGGAACGCCCTCTGCCGCTGGGGAGAGACATCAGCTACCTCTTCGCCCTGCGTCTCCATCTGCCGCTGGGGAGAGATCGGCTACCTCTTCTCCCTGGGTCTCCATCTGCAGCTGGGGAGAGAGGTAAGCTACCTCTTCTTCCTGGAACTCACCAGGCTGCTGGGCAGGGAGGCCATCTGCCTCCTCTTCCTGGAACCCCAGGGCTGTACCAGGTGCTGAGCAGAGGCTTGTGGCACTCTGCCCTGTTGTCAGTGCCTCACCTGGGGACTCAGTGAGCTTTACAACCTCCACAGAAAAGTCAATTAAATCCACACTCTCTGAGCATATGGCTTCCACTGGGTCTGGGACACTCTGCTGGATGCGTCCTAGCAGCTCCTTGAATGCCTTTCCCAGTAGCCATGCTTGTTTTACCACATTCTCCAAATCGGCTCTGTAACTCTCTCCAAACCAAGCAAGCCTTCCCGGTATGCAAAAAGGTCCTCCAGGGCAGAGTCCCTGTCATCCCCAACCTCAAACATATCCACCAGGGTTTCCCACAACAGTCCTGGGTCATCAAAGTTGTAGCCCTCTGGATATTCAGCTGTAAATCCTGGCTGTGTTTGTTCTGCATACCAATGCAGGGCACAATACAGTTCATCCAGCTTCGCTGAACCAACTTGTGCAAATCAGCCACCCAATGCTCTTGAGGCTGCTCTCCCAGGATACCTATTCACAGTCCCATCTGATCCCGGACCCTTTGTTCTGGAAATGGATGAAACCGGCCCCGGTGTGCCTTGGTAATATTCCATAGAGCTGTCCGTGCCGTCTGCCTGAGGGCAAAGTAGTCTTCCATAGACAGACCCTTTTCTCCCTTTGGACAGATGATCCACAACAATTGGAGTACTCCACTGCCAGGGTCATGGTTGCTCAAGTCAGTTCTCAGCCGGCTGAGAAATAAATCCCGGTGGTGGTTTGAATGTCTCCTCGGGCAAAGAAGAGCATCCCACTGCTGCCACCAATGTGACAGACCCCCAGTACTCAGGAAGAGTATGTCCGTCTCTGTATTCTTCCTTACTTTGGAGATATTGCAAACCGCTGATCTGTAGCTCCCAGTTTCCCCAGTCACTGGTCAAGACTCCGTGTAGGTGAAACAAAAATCTGCTTTATTGAGCAACTGCACAAAGTTATATACAGAAATTGTGATCAGATAAAACTAAAGTCCCATCACATCCCCCTTCCCCTCCCCAGACATTCTGTCTGTACCACACCACAAGGGTCCACCTGCTAAAAGCTCCAAACAGCTCTAGGAAGAGCCTGGCCAGAATGGCATTGTTCTCCGCTCCTCCAGAGTACAATGGAAGATAACGAGAGGGAGGGGGAGAAAGAAGGGTGCTGACAGTCTTTTCATAACCAGGTCACACAACATAACATAATTACACCCAACACCAATACACATATAACTCTTCACCATGTTGTCAGAAATTTTACTACTGGTTTGTCGCAGCACAGCATCGGAGTTCAAGTGAGTATGAAGATAAAAATTACATAACCGAACGTTGCGCCTCTTACACTATTACTCAACCACTTCCACTACTCACTCTAATTCGGGGGGTGTTTTGGACAGATTCCCTTTAAATAAGAGTGAATAGAACTGTGTTCCAGATCCATGTGTAGCAGGTGTCCACACTGAAGGAGCCATAGGAATTTTAAAGAGGACCTTTCACTTGTATAAACTATGTGAACTGAGTATGCTGCCATATAGAGCGGCGCCCGGGGATCTCACTGCACTTACTATTATCCCCGGGCGCCGCTCCGTTCTCCCGTTATAGGCTCCGGTACCTTTGCTCCTTAAGTTATAGTAGGCGGGTCTTCCCTTGTCCTGTGGGCGTCTCCTTCTCCTAGGCTGCAGTGCTGGCCAATCGCAGCGCACAGCTCACAGCCTGGGAGAAAAAAACCTCCCAGGCTGTGAGCTGTACGCTGCGATTGGCCAGCGCTGCAGCCTAGGAGAAGGAGACGCCCACAGGACAAGGGCAGACACCGCCTACTATAACTTACAGAACGAAGATACCGGATAACGGGAGAACGGAGCGGCGCCCGGGGATAATAGTAAGTGCAGTGAGATCCCCGGGCGCCGCTCTATATGGCAGCATACTCAGTTCACATAGTTTATACAAGTGAAAGGTCCTCTTTAAAGGTAATCTGTCAGCAGGTTTGTTATGATGAAACTGTCTGACCTGTTACATGTGCAGCTGAAGGCTTCTGTGTTGGTCCCATGTTCATATGTGCCCAGATTGCTGAGAAAAATTATGTTTTAATATATGCAAATGAGCCTTTAGGAGCAACGGGGGCGTTGCTGTTACACCTAGAGGCTCTGCTCTCTCTGCAACTGCCGCGCCCTCTGCACTTTGATTGACAGGACCAGGTGTGATGACGTTTTCACTGCCTGGCAGTTTTAAAGCGCAGAGGGCGTGGCAGTTGCAGAGAGAGCGGAGATTCTAGTTGTAAAGGTAACGCCCCCATTGCTCCTAGAGGTTCAT
This sequence comes from Bufo gargarizans, assembly GCF_014858855.1. Classification (NCBI taxonomy): domain Eukaryota; kingdom Metazoa; phylum Chordata; class Amphibia; order Anura; family Bufonidae; genus Bufo; species Bufo gargarizans. The sequence continues at coordinate 700,387,548 of NC_058081.1, forward strand.
TTGCACATATTAACGCATCGTTTTTCTCAGCAATGCGGGCACATATGAACATGGAACCAACACAGATGCCTTCAGCAACAGATCAGCCAGTTTCATAGGTAAGAATCTGCTGACAGATGCCCTTTGAGGATCAGTGGCCGTTTCAGCAGTTTAATGCCCACCGATCACTAAGTAGTCACTTACTGTGGTGAAAAAAAAAACTTGAATCTAAACTTGTCAGGTGATTGCAAAATGCAAAAAATGATGATTTGTTGACCGCACGTTGCCGTGTATAAATAGGCATATGCTACAGGCAAACAGTCAATCTGTAGGGGAATGAATGATTGCGGTAGCAATTGTTTGTTCACATACATAGCAGCCAATGACCTAGAACGATTGGTCATTCCTTATAATTACCTGTGTTTCAGCCTGTGTAAAATGGCCTTGAGGCTGGGCATATACAGATAGCTGTCGACCGAACATTCAGTAACCAAGAACTCCCTCTCTCCTGACTCCTCCATACTAGAGATGAGCGAATTTCTTAAAAGTTCAATTCGGCTGATTCGCTGAATTTCACAAAAAAATTTGCTTTGTGACAAATTACTTCATTCCGAAGCACATTTTTTTGTAAGTAGCGGGTGCAATGACAGGGAGCTGCGATAGCGCCGCCCCCGTCATTGTACCCCTCAGATGCCGCGTTCATACATTACTGCGGCATCTGAGTGTAAAATTAACAATACGTTTTTATTTATTTTTTTATCAAACCTACCGCCTCTATTTGCTCACCATGGGCAGGCCGCCGCCATCTTGCTTGAAGATCTCGGCCGAAATCCTGTGCGGAACGAGATTACGTTATCACGTCGGCTGGCGTGGTTACGTATGACGTCATCACGCTGGCCGGCGTGATGATGTAATCTCTCTCCGCACAGGTTTTTCGGCCGAGATCTTCAAGCAAGGTGGAGGCTGGCAGCCCGTCGCGAGAAAATGGAGGATTTTTTTGTGTTTTTATACTATTTTAGGTTAAATCGATTCACTGACACGAAGCACGAGGAAATTTATCCTGAAATTCGGATCGAATTTCACTTAGTTCATCTCTACTCCATACACATGCACACTTGGTCTGGTTGAACATGAATGTGTCCTGAATAGTTAGAGAAGAAGAAAGTCACAGCCAGACATCCCTGGTGAAGGCTGATCCTGATCTTCCCCCGGAATCTTCCACTGGGGAGATTCTTGAGGACCCCATACACATTAGATGGTCGGACAACTTTTATCTAATGTGTGCGGCCAACTTAAGGGTGTTACACCTCAAGATTTCATAGCAATGCCGATAGATGATCAAACTGTGAGTCGTTAGTGATAGAAATTGAATGATGCTATGATTGTTTAACAGTATTAGACGTAGAGATTATCGCTTGATTCTGAATGATATAAAGAATGTTTTATTCAATATGAATCAGTGTAATCAGTAGACATTGAAGTAATGTACTATAATCTCAGCCTGAAAAAAACATTCAAATAAAAACAAAAAATAGCTTTATTTGTGAACCTTCACTTAAAACCGGGGCAATAATACCCACAAATTGTGCCAACAACTGGCTAGGGGCGCAGAAAATAATGAGGGACGTGTCTATAATTCCCACCAAATACTCTGTTACAATGTGTCAGCCAATGTATAGCCACTGCATAGAGGCCTGACAAATCTCAAGGGTGCTGTACCTATAGCCGCCTACAGATTTTGGCGGCCAAGTGCACACAGATGAGGCTCTATGGGTCACCGGCCACAGATTCACACCCAGGGGGCGGGGTATTTCATATATAGACCCGCATTTGGAGCGGACGTGTACGGCCATCCCATTGCCGGGTACATTATTTTTTGCGCCCTTAGCCAGTTGTTGGCACAATTTGTGGGTATTATCGCCCGGTTTTAAGTGAAGGTTAACAAATAAAGCTATTTTTTGTTTTTATTTTAACGTGCTCTTCAGGCTGAGATATTATATGATATAACGAATGTCCCTACGATTGTTGCTTGGTGTAACAGGGCCTCAAGTTCTCAGTGCAAAGTTGGTTCCAAAACTAGCCTTGTGCAAATGCTGGAGAAACTATACCTGGAATAAAGTTTCATATTATGATGCCTCACCTCCCCCATAGTGAGTGCCTGATCTAAAGTGCTCCCTGTAGCCATAAACATAAGATCTGATGTCTCCAACAAATCCCTTTCACCAGTCATCTGTCGGTTGTTCCGGAGGATGCCACCACAGACATGCTGTACGTGAAAGGTTTGCTAGACTCTGTTGCCTGTCAATCTTACACTAACAGGCCTAATGCACTGCAGTACAGTAATACAGTGTATTATACCAGCGATCAGGCAGATAGGAGTTCCAGTACTCAAGTAGGACTAAAATAAAAAGTAAAATATAAAAATAAAATGAAAATTAAAACATATTTCCCCAATTGAAATATTATAAAAAGGGAAGAAAAAAAGGCTACACATAACTGGTATCACATGACTGTAACAACCCAAACTATAAAAATAAGTTAAAAACAATACTATTTTTTTTTTGTCGCCTAGCTCTCAAAAATGGAATAAAAAGTGATCAAAAAAGTCGTATATGTACCCCAAAATAGTACAAATAAAAGTCGCAAATTATCTCGGTCCAAAAAACCTCACTCCTGTTGACGGAAAAAGAAAGTTATGGCTTTCAGAATTCGGCCACACAAAAACAAATGATTATTATAATTTTTTTTTTATTGTGAAACATGAAATAACTGTTTGAATTTGATATCACCATAATTCTACTGACCCACCAAATGAAGCTGACATCATTTATACTGCATGGTAAACCCCAAAAGCAAAATACTGTTATATTTGCATGCGCCCTAACAAAAATAAAAAATATAATTGTTAAAAGCTAATCAATAACTAAAAAATACAACAAAAGCAGGCACAGAAAAATATAAAAGTTTTGGCACTTGGAATGCAAGGATGAAAAAAATTTACAAGGTTTCCTCGACTAGCGTATTGCTGGCCTGTCCATAGAATAGGGCATTCATTTGAGATCAGTGGGGCTTCTGACACCAAGCAGCAACCGGAGGTTCCAGGAGTAAACAGTGTTTGGAGTCAGAAACCCAGTGCGGCGGCCATTCTCTGGTACTGCGGCTCAGCTCCCATTCACTGGAATGTGGCATCAGCTGCAGCACCGGTGGCTCCATATACTGTTTACTTTGGTAACTTGCGGCTGCCGCTAACGGCTCATTGGTGGGGTTCCAGATGTCAGACACCCACCTATCTCATATTGATGACCTTTCCATCATGGATAGGTCATCAAAATGTTAGTCTAGGAGAACCCCTTTAAGCCCAAAATAGCCAGGCCATTAGGGGTTAAGCAGTTTTCAGGTCTGGCCATCAGTGGTGTAAGTAACTCTGTGGGGACGGAGAGTATCTGTGTAATGATATTAGCTTTGCTGGCAGTATTTATCTGTAAGTCTAGAGGTAAGTAACACTCTCATTATGGTCTGAAGCACTGGGATGTAGTCACACATGCATTTTTTTTATTTTTTTTTATTTTGTCCCAATGTTTGTAAAAGCAGTAGAGCTGGGTCGTCTCACTTTAGCAACTGGCAATTATCATGTAGAGAAAGTTACTACAAGACACTTACTAATGTATTGTGATTGTCCATATTGCCTCCTTTGCTGGCTTCATTGATTTTTATATACACTGCTTGTTTCCAGGGGTTACGACCACCCTGCAATTCAGGAGCGTTGAACGTGCTTGCACACTATAGAAAAAAGCACTAAATGCATTATAGAGTGCAAGCACGTCCACCGCTGCTGGATTGCAGGGTGGCCGAAACCATGGAAACGAGCAGTGTATAATCTGATGGAAAAATGAATCAAGTCAGCGAAGGAGGCAATATGTACAATCAGAATACATTAGTAAGTACCTTGTATTAACTTTGTCCATATGATAAATGCCATTTGCTGAAGTGAGACGACCCCTTTAAGAGCATTAGGCCTCATGCACACGACCTTTGTTTGGGTCCGCATCCGAGGCGGCTCGGAGGCGGACCCATTCATTTCAATGCGGCCGCAAAAGATGCGGGCAGCACTCCGTGTGCTGTCCGCACCCGTGGCTCCGTTCCGCGTATTCTTGTCCGCGCTTTGCAGACAAGAATGGGCATTTATATTGCCGGCGCCCGTTCCGTTCCGCAAATTGCGGAAGGCAATACAGATGCCTTCCGTTTTTTTGCGGTTTGCGGACCGCAAAAAACGGCATGGTGGTGTACATGAGGCCTTACAGCGACAAAACACAAAAACTAAGATCCATGAGTAGTCTGCAGTTCCACGGGTTAATGTCATATCTGTGTGTGGGAACCTGGCAGACATTCACACTTGTGCTTTTCACACAGGTGAGGTGACCTTGAATCTCTTGTTACAGGTTAAAGGATTACTTCAGAATTATTGTCCTTATTTCTGTGCTGTCTGAAGATCATGGAGGGGCTCGCACTCCAATATTTGCTTATAAAGTGGTAGTTGGGGGATCAGACTTGTGAAACGTTTCAGTTCCTTCCAAGGCAAACATCTGTTTATTCATTTATATCTTCTGGACTTAGTAAGACACGGGACATGAACTTTGAGCAATGTCCCTTTAGGATTTGGGATAACTGTGGGAATGGAATCAATTGGAGACTTTAAGCAGTTTTAATCCTGCCCCTCCAAAAGCAAGCACAGTTAAAAAAAAATTTGGGGGGGAAATAGTAGTATGTAGTCTGTATGTCCGTTTTGCAAGTTATAGAATATGTCCTATTCTGGTCGGCAAAATGCGGTCCACGGACCCATTGAAGTCAGTGGGTCTGGAAAGAGATGCGGATAGCACATGAACAGTATAAATATTTTGCAGGTCCACAGTCGTGTGAATGAGGCCTAATCCTGTTTTTTTATTTGTTAGCCTTACTTTAAATGCTCATGACTTTTCCCCTCTGGTTGCTGGGTATAACGTGTGCTCTGTGCATTTGTTTCCAGTTCCTGTGATCATGTTCTAGCCTATTTCTGTCCTGTTAGTGTACCCTGGAACCCATTGTCCTCCTGTCTTTCATTGCGGTGAGCTTTGAAGTCTGTTGTTGGTCGCTTCTCTGTAGATTCTGTTTATTGTTTGTTTGCTGAATTTGGTGTTTGATCTGTCTTTGCCATAGGTGAAGTTGGCTTTCCTTTCCTTTCCTTTTGCTGCATGATTTTCAGATATCTGTAGAGACATTAAAGGGGTTATACAAGACTAATATAGACCTCCGGGAGTGGCCGGCCCACGGTGATGATCATATTTACCTTGTCTCTGCTGGTGAGTTCAGTGGCTGTCTTTCCCAGGCCGTATGTTCCTCTCCCTGCAGTGTTTAAAATAGCATCCGCCAACAGGGGACATGTGACCGCTGCACCCAATCACAAGCCACATCGGTGACCCGCTTGCCTTGCACCATGACAATTGGTTGTGACACAAGACTGTGATCGATGTGGTGTCAGTTCATTAGGTCGATACCTAGAACATTTATCCAACATGACGCTTAGGAGGGGTTCTACAAAGATGCCATGATGGTGAATGTGTATGAGTGGTCATACCAAAGGGGGTGTGTTCCCCACTTGGGTGGACCATTGGGCATGATATATTGGGTCCTATTTTCCTGCCATAGTCAGGCTGGTGGGGTCAGGAGTCTAGTAGACTTTGTGTGTGTGTGTTCTAGAGATCCAGCAAATTATCCAGTCGGCACTTTGGAGGTTATAGTTTAAAGTGTCTGCAGAAGCTAATGACAGACCAAAAGATGGGCCCACTTCCATAGAAGAGCTAGGTCCAGCGGGAAAAGAATATACTGTGCAAACAGAGAATTCCTAGCTGGATGATTCAGCCGGGAGCTAGAGACAAGGCATTGATCACAGGAATGAGGGTGGGTATCGGAGCAGCAACCACCACCACCTCTAGAGACACTCTAACATTAATATACTGTTTACCTAGAAAAGCAAGTTCGGGGTCTGACGTTTCCATTAAAAGTTGGTTCAGTTCTTGCAAAGAGTCTTTTCCCTAGTCATTCCACCATTATCTGTTGTTCCAGGTCATGCTAAGACCTTCCACAACTTTACAGAGGTCAGGTCTAGAGGTAGACCATCATGAGACTACTAGCAGATGTAGCAGGCTTGGGGGGAGTCCTGCTGTGGCTGCTTTTAGAGGGGGTGACCCTGCTGTGGTCACGACTGGGGTGTTGGCCCACTGTGACTATTGTGGGAAGGTTGGTGTGACTCTTGTGAAAGTGGACAAGGGGCTGCTCTAATGCAGGTGGTTTACTAATAGTGGGGTGCACGTCTGTGATATTATTTAAAAAGGACTCTATTCTAGCCACTGGGAAGGGTGCAAATACACAAGGGACATTTCTTGGTACAGTGCATCTTCTGGGATATATTTCTTCTTAAGTCCTTGTGTATGATAGTAGACTCCTATTTTTCTGGATAGAATTTTTCAGCCTCGTTCCCCAGTTACTTCTCATTACTACTGACCTCACCAGTTTGCACTGATCGGGATGCATAGTACTAGTAACATAGTACATAAGGCCGAAAAAAGGCATTGGTCCATCCAGTTCGGCCTGTCATCCTGCAAGTTTAGCCAGAGGAAGGCAAAAAAAAAACTGTGAGGTAGAAGCCAATTTTCCCCACTTTAGGGGAATAAAAAATTCCTTCCTGACTCCAATCAGGCAATCAGAATAACTCCCTGGATCAACGACCCCTCTCTAGTAGCTATCGCCTGTAATATTATTACACTCCAGAAATACATCCAGGCCCCTCTTGAATTCCTTTATTGTACTCACCATCACCACCTCCTCAGGCAGAGAGGTCCATAGTCTCACTGCTCTTACCGTAAAGAATCCTCTTCTATGTTTGTGTACAAACCTTCTTTCTTCCAGACGCAGAGGATGTCCCCTCGTCACAGACCTGGGGATAAATAGATGATGGGAGAGATCTCTGTACTGACCCCTGATATATTTATACATAGCAATTAGATCTCCCCTCAGTCGTCGTTTTTCTAAAGTGAATAAACCTAATTTTGATAATCTTTCAGGGTACTGTAGTTGCCCCATTCTAGTTATTACTTTAGTTGCCCTCCTCTGCACCCTCTCCAGCTCTGCTATGTCTGTTTACAGGAGCCCAGAACTGTACACAGTACTCCATGTGTGGTCTAACTAGCAATTTGTAAAGGGGTAGGACTATGTTCTTATCACGGGCATCTATGCCCCTTTTGATGCAACCCATTATCTTATTGGCCTTGGCAGCAGCTGCCTGACACTAGTTTTTGCAGCTTAGTTTGCTGTTTATTAAAATTCCTAGATCCTTTTCCATGTCAGTGTTACCGAGTGTTTTACCATTTAGTATGTACAGGTGACTTGCATTATTCCTTCCCTTGTGCATAACTTTACATTTGTCAGTGTTAAACCTCATCTGCCACTTATCTGCCCAAGCCTCCAGTCTATCCAGATCCCTCTGTAGCAGTATACTGTCCTCTTCAGTGTTTATTACTTTACACAGTTTAATGTCATCTGCGAAAATTGATACTTTACAAGATCATTAATAAATATATTGAACATAATAGGGCCCAATACTGACCCCTGAGGTACCCCACTAGTGACAGTGACCCAATCTGAGTATGTACCGGTAATAACCACCCTCTGTTTTCTATCACTGAGCCAGTTAGGCTACTTTCACACTAGCGTTCGGCTGTCCGCTCGTGAGCTCCGTTTGAAGGGGCTCACGAGCGGACCCGAACGCTTCCGTCCAGCCCTGATGCAGTCTGAATGGATGCGGATCCGCTCAGACTGCATCAGCGTTCGGGTGTCCGCCTGGCCGTGCGGAGGCGTGCGGATCCGTCCAGACTTACAATGTAAGTCAATGGGGACGGATCCGTTTGAAGATGCCACAATATGGCTCAATCTTCAAGCGGATCCGTCCCCCATTGACTTTACATTGAAAGTCTGGACGGATCCGTCCGAGGCTATTTTCACACTTAGCTTTTATATGCCAAAATAATGCAGACGGATCCGATCGAACGCTAGTGTGAAAGTAGCCTTACTTACCCACATACAGACATTTTCTCCCAGTCCGAGCATTCTCATTTTATATACTAACCTTTTATGTGGTACAGTGTCAAATGCTTTGGAGAAGTCCAGATATACGACATCCATTGATTCGCCGCTGTCAAGTCTAGAACTTACCTCCTCATAGAAACTGATTAAATTTGTTTGGCATGACCGAACCCTCATGAAGCCATGCTAATATGGTGTTATTTGCTTATTTCCATTGAAATGCTCTAACATAGCATCTCTCAGAAAACCTTAAAACAGTTTACCCACAACAGATGTTAAACTTACCGGCCTATAGTTTCCAGGCTCTGTTTTTGGACCCTTTATGAATATTGGCACCACATTTGCCATGCGCCAATCCTGTGGGACATTCCCTGTCAGTATAGAGTCCGCAAATATCAGAAATAAGGGTCTGGCTATGACATTACTTATGGTATATGCCATCCGGTCCTGGAGATTTGTCTATTTTAGGCTTCTTTCACACTACCGTATGGCTATTTCAGTGTTTTGCGGTCCGTTTTGGGCTGGGCATAACATTTTCAATGGATGGTTCCGCAAAAACGGAACAGATACGAAAGACATACGGATGTGTTCCGTTTTTTTGCGGACCCATTGACTTGAATGGAGCCACGGAACGTGATTTGCGGGCAATATTAGGACATGTTCTATGTTTCAACAGAATGGAAAAAAACGGAAATACAGAAACGGAATGCATATGGAGTACATTCAGTTTTTTTTGCTGAACCATTGAAATGAACAATTCCGTATACGGACCGTAAAAAACGGCCTGCAAAACGGAAAAAAAAAAACGGTAGTGTGAAAGAGACCTAAATCTTTTTAACCACTTCAACCCCGCTAGCTGAAACCCCCTTAATGACCAGGCCACTTTTTACACTTCTGCACTACACTACTTTCACCGTTTATTGCTCGGTCATGCAACTTACCACCCAAATGAATTTTACCTCCTTTTCTTCTCACTAATAGAGCTTTCATTTGGTGGTATTTCATTGCTGCTGACATTTTAACTTTTTTTGTTATTAATCGAAATTTAACGATTTTTTTGCCAAAAAATGACATTTTTCACTTTCAGCTGTAAAATTTTGCAAAGAAAAACGACATCCATATATAAATTTTTCGCGAAATTTATTGTTCTACATGTCTTTGATAAAAAAAAAATGTTTGGGCAAAAAAAAAATTATGGTTTGGGTAAAAGTTATAGCGTTTACAAACTATGGTACAAAAATGTGAATTTCCGCTTTTTGAAGCAGCTCTGACTTTCTGAGCACCTGTCATGTTTCCTGAGGTTCTACAATGCCCAAACAGTAGAAAACCCCCACAAATGACCCCATTTCGGAAAGAAGACACCCTAAGGTATTCGCTGATGGGCATAGTGAGTTCATAGAACTTTTTATTTTTTGTCACAAGTTAGCGGAAAATGATGTTTTTTTTTTTTTTTCTTACAAAGTCTCATATTCCACTAACTTGTGACAAAAAATAAAAACTTCCATGAACTCACTATGCCCATCACAAAATACCTTGGGGTGTCTTCTTTCCAAAATGGGGTCACTTGTGGCGTAGTTATACTGCCCTGGCAATTTAGGGGCCCATATGTGTGAAAAGTAGTTTGCAATCAAAATGTGTATAAAATGGCCTGCGAAATCCGAAAGGTGCTCTTTGGAATGTGTGCCCCTTTGCCCACCTAGGCTGCAATAAAGTGTGACACATCTGGTATCGCCGTACTCAGGAGAAGTTGGGGAATGTGTTTTGGGGTGTCATTTTACATATACCCATGCTGGGTGAGATAAATATCTTGGTCAAATGCCAACTTTGTATAAAAAAATGGGAAAAGTTGTCTTTTGCCAAGATATTTCTCTCACCCAGCATGGGTATATGTAAAATGACACCCCAAAACACATTCCCCAACTTCTCCTGAGTACGGCGATACCAGATGTGTGACACTTTTTTGCAGCCTAGGTGGGCAAAGGGACCCACATTCCAAAGTGCACCTTTCGGATTTCACCGGTCATTTTTTACAGATTTTGATTTCAAACTTCTTCTCACGCATCTGGGCCCCTAAATTGCTAGGGCAGTATAACTACGCCACAAGTGACCCCATTTTGGAAAGAAGACACCCCAAGGTATTCCGTGAGGGGCATGGCGAGTTCCTAGAATTTTTTATTTTTTGTCACAAGTTAGCGGAAAATGATGGGTTTTTTTTCCTTACAAAGTCTCATATTCCACTAACTTGCGACAAAAAATAAAAAATTCTAGGAACTCGCCATGCCCCTCACGGAATACCTTGGGGTGTCTTCTTTCCAAAATGGGGTCACTTGTGGCGTAGTTATACTGCCCTGGCAATTTAGGGGCCCAAATGTGTGAGAAGTACCTTGCAATAAAAATGTGTAAAAAATGGCCTGCGAAATCCGAAAGGTGCACTTTGGAATATGTGCCCCTTTGCCCACCTTGGCTGCAAAAAAGTGTCACACATCTGGTATCGCCGTACTCAGGAGAAGTTTGGGAATGTGTTTTGGGGTGTCATTTTACATATACCCATGCTGGGTGAGATAAATATCTTGGTCAAATGCCAACTTTGTATAAAAAAATGGGAAAAGTTGTCTTTTGCCAAGATATTTCTCTCACCCAGCATGGGTATATGTAAAATGACACCCCAAAACACATTCCCCAACTTCTCCTGAGTACGGCGATACCAGTTGTGTGACACTTTTTTGCAGCCTAGATGCGCAAAGCGGCCCAAATTCCTTTTAGGAGGGCATTTTTAGACATTTGGATCCCAGACTTCTTCTCACGCTTTAGGGCCCCTAAAAAGCCAGGGCAGTATAAATACCCCACATGTGACCCCATTTTGGAAAGAAGACACCCCAAGGTATTCAATGAGGGGCCTGGCGAGTTCATAGAATTATTTTTTTTTGGCATAAGTTAGCGGAAATTTTTATTTTTTTTCACAAAGTCTCACTTTCCTCTAACTTGGGACAAAAATTTCAATCTTTCATGGACTCAATATGCCCCTCAGCGAATATCTTGGGGTGTCTTCTTTCCAAAATGGGGTCATTTGTGGGGTGTTTGTACTGCCCTGGCATTTGAGGGTCTCCACAATCATTACATGTATGGCCAGCATTAGGAGTTTCTGCTATTCTCCTTATATTGAGCATACAGGTAATGAGATTTTTTTTTCCGTTCAGCCTCTGGGCTGAAAGAAAAAAAATGAACGGCACAGATTTCTTCATTCGCATCGATCAATGTGGATGAAAAAATCTCTGCCAAAAAAAAAAAAGGAGGGGAAAGGCGTCTGCCAGGACATAGGAGCTCCGCCCAACATCCATACCCACTTAGCTCGTATGCCCTGGCAAACCAGATTTCTCCATTCACATCAATCGATTTTTATATACAAAGTGTTTGCCAAAGCATAGGAACACCGCCACCTCCTCAGCTCATATGCCTTGGCAAACGTATCTTTTACTGCAGAGAAGAAATCTCGTCTTGCAGCGCCGCATACACCGACTTGTGTGTAATCTGACAGGAGCGCAATGCTTCTGTCAGAATGCACATCAGTGCTGCAGCTAGTCGATCGGTTGGTCCACCTGGAAGGTAAAAAAAGAAAGAAAGAAAAAAGCAGGCCTCAACGCAACAATTTTATTAACTTTTGAACAGAACATATAAACTTTAACTTTTTGAACTGAACATTAACCTTTTTGCGTACTGGTGATTTTTTTTTAGTTTTTAGTTTTTTACCTTTATAGGACAAACCTCTCCTTCCCCATGGGACAATGTGCAAAGCGCAAATCGCCCAAAGATGTGGCGAAGTACATTATGCACTTTATCCCAGGTGAAAGGAGAGGTTTGCAGCAGCTGTATGTGAATGGGCCCTAATAGCCCTGTGTGCCTGTCCTGGTGAGATGTGATCCCTATGCTAATAGTGTACCTGTGTGTGGTACTTCCGGAAACACTCTCCAAAGCATAGGGCAGGGTGGTCAGGACAGAAATAGCGGGTGTCACGCCTTATTCCACTCTTTCTACAGACACGACATCTTTTTCGGGGTGACGGTTGGGTTGAGGTACCAGGAACGACATTGGGGAAATGTCGCTCGTGTAGACGGCTAACTACACTGGTGGATGGGGCCACGGAACCTCCTGGATACAGGAGGTTCTCGATGATCTCTTCCTGAAATTTGAGGAAGGATCCTGTTCTCCCAGCCTTACTGTAGAGAACAAAACTATTATACAGAGCCAATTGAATCAAATATACAGACACCTTCTTATACCAGCGTCTGGTTCTGCGGGAAACTAAATACGGAGACAACATCTGGTCATTGAAGTCCACCCCTCCCATTAGCGCATTATAGTCGTGGACACAGAGGGGCTTTTCAATGACACGGGTTGCTCGCTCAATTTGTATTGTCGTGTCTGCGTGAATGGAGGAGAGCATGTAAACGTCACGCTTGTCTCTCCATTTCACCGCGAGCAGTTCTTCGTTACACAAGGCAGCCCTCTCCCCCCTTGCAAGACGGGTGGTAACGAGCCGTTGGGGGAAGCCCGCGCGACTAGTTCGCGCGGTGCCACAGGCGCCAATCTGTTCTAGAAACAAATGCCTAAAGAGGGCCACACTTGTGTAGAAATTGTCCACATAAAGATGGTACCCCTTGCAGAATAAGGGTAACACCAAGTCCCAGACTGTCTTCCCACTGCTCCCCAGGTAGTCAGGGCAACCGACCGGCTCCAGGGTCTGATCTTTTCCCTCATAGACACGAAATTTGTGGGTATAGCCTGTGGCCCTTTCACAGAGCTTATACAATTTGACCCCATACCGGGCGCGCTTGCTTGGGATGTATTGTTTGAAGCCAAGGCGCCCGGTAAAATGTATAAGGGACTCGTCTACGCAGATGTTTTGCACAGGGGTATACAAATCTGCAAATTTCTGGTTGAAGTGGTCTATGAGGGGCCGAATTTTGTGGAGCCGGTCAAAAGCTGGGTGGCCTCTGGGACGGGAGGTGGTGTTGTCGCTAAAGTGCAGGAAACGCAGGATGGTCTCAAATCGTGCCCTGGACATAGCAGCAGAGAACATGGGCATGTGATGAATTGGGTTTGTGGACCAATATGACCGCAATTCATGCTTTTTGGTTAGACCCATGTTGAGGAGAAGGCCCAGAAAAATTTTAATTTCGGAAACTTGGACTGGTTTCCACCGGAAAGGCTGGGCATAATAGCTTCCCGGGTTGGCGGATATAAATTGAGTAGTATACCGGTTTGTTTCTGCCACGACTAAGTCCAAGAGCTCCGCAGTCAAGAACAGCACAAAAAACCCCAGTGCCGATCCGATCTGAGCTGTCTCAACTCGAACTCCAGACTGGGCGGTGAAAGGGGGAACTACAGGTGCGGCTGAAGTTGGGGACTGCCAATCAGGGTTTGCCAGCACTTCTGGGATTCTAGGGGCTCTACGGGCCCGTCTGTGCGGTGGCTGCGACGGGGTAACTACTGCACGTGCCACCGTACCAGCTTCAACTGCCCTTCTGGTGCTCTCCACTTCACCATGTTCTACGGCAGTGCTGGTACTAGGTCCAGGGAGGGCTGCGCTGCTGGTGTATGCCTCACCGCGTAATCCGACAGCGCCAGCCCCACTCTGCTGCTCTTGAAGCGGATCCTGCGCAACCTGTGGTCTAGCGACACGGGGCCGGGTACGCCTGGTGGTATCAGGGACCTCAGCCTCCTCGTCCAAACTTTGGGTCAGAGTGCCACTGCTTTCTACAGGTTCACATTCTGACCCGCTAGATTCATCAGATGAGGGTTCCCATTCCTCATCCGACTGGGTCAGAAGCCTGTAGGCCTCTTCAGAAGAATACCCCCTGTTTGACATTTGGGCAACTAAATTTAGGGGTATTCCCTGAGACTACCCAAGAAAAAAAGCAAGCCTGTCTTACAAATGGGAGGCTAGCAAAGTACCGGAGGCCGCTGCGGTTGATAAAAAATATCAAAGCTGATTTTTTTATCGCCGCAGCGCGTGTAAAGTGATTGTGCAGTGATCCAAAAAAATAATTTTTTTTGTCACTGCGGCAGGTCGGGCGTGGGTGAACGCACGTGTGCGCGACCGATCAGGCCTGATCGGGCAAACACTGCGTTTTTGGGTGGAGGGTGAGCTAAGATGACACTAATACTATTATAGATCTGACCGTGATCAGTTTTGATCACTTCCAGATACTATAAAAGTACAAATGCTGATTAGCGATACGCTAATCAGCGAATAAGTGACTGCGGTGCGGTGGGCTGGGCGCTAACTGATCCCTAAACTACCTAACCAAGGGGCCTAAACTATCCCTAAAACCTAACAGTCAATACCAGTGAAAAAAAAAAGTGACAGTTTGCACTGATCACTTTTTTCACTTTCACTAGTGATTGACAGGGGGCGATCAAAGGGGTGATCAAAGGGTTAATTGGGGTTCAGGGGGGTGATCTGGGGCTAAAGTGTAGTGTTGGTGCTACTCACTGTGAAGCCTGCTCCTCTGCTGGATCCAACCGACGAAAAGGACCAGCAGAGGAGCAGGCCAGCCATATAACAGATCATATTTACTAATATGATCTGCTATATGGCTTCTCATTGGATTTTAAAAAAATCAGCAACCTGCCAGCAACGATCATTGGCTGGCAGGTTGCTGACGTGACCCCCCTTTAACTTTTGCCGGCAGCATCGCGGGCCGGCAAAGCGCGTCATCTCGCATCTCGCGAGATGACGCGTATATGCGTGACTCTGCGCAGCGCTGCCACCTCCGGAACGCGAATCTGCGTTAGGCGGTCCGGAGGTGGTTAAGTCGCTGATGTACTCTTCCTGGGTCAGACAGGGCACTTTTAATGGGGAATTATTTTTACATTCAGCATTTCATCTGACAGTTTATTTTCCTCAGTGAATACATTGGAGAAAAAAATATTGAACAGCTTTGCTTTCTCCTCATCGCTCTCTGCAAGGGCCCCCCCCCCCCCCCCCCATTACTCTTTAAAGGGCCGACACCTTCAGATTTATACTTTTTAACATTTATATAATTAAAGAACATTTTTGGGTTAGTTTTACTCTCTTTGGCAATTAATCTCTCAGTCTCTAGTTTGGCCGCTTTTATTTGTTTTTTACATGTTCTATTTTTTTCCTTATAGTTTTTCAGTGCTTCCGTGCTACCCTCCTGTTTTAGTGATTTATATGCTTTCTTTTTGTCATTTATTGCTTTCTTTACAGTTCTATTTATCCACATTGGTTTCTTTTTGTTCCTTAACCTTTTATTCCCATACGGCATGTACCTCTCACAATGAGATTTTAGGATGCTTTTAAAGATATCCCATTTTGTGGGTACTAGAGAATCATTTCATCTAAACATAGTTGTAGGTGGGAAAAACAGCGAGTCTTGACTTTCTTTTGCTCAGGGCTAAGCTTCAGCTCACTGCTATAGACCCATTATCGATAAGCCCTGGTTAAGCTTGTTGGTGCCCCTCCCGACAGCCAGCAACAGGGCACAGGGCTCGCCAACTAACCCCAAGCTAGACCAGGTATGCTGTAATGTTTTACAGCATAATCAGTTTCATGAATTGCCCACGTTCCTGGTAATGTGATATATGTTGTGGTGTATATAGAGTACAGTATGTTCAGTATTACTTCTGGTCAAGGACACAGGGATTAAGACATACAAAGTATAGATTCCTGTTGATGTTTAACTTCGACCAAACACCGTGTACACAAGCAGATTCAGTGCCAGTCGGTGTTGTTTGTTCTTTCCATAATCTGTCTCCAGTATATGGAAAAGTGCTGGAAACATTTCTTAAAGATTCTGATCGACGTTTGACGTCTTAGAGTTGTTGCGTATTTGTGGCTACACAAAGGATAGAAGTCTGCTATCGTGTTAGTTGGTAGTAAACTGGTTTATTGGTTTATATGACCGTAGTTTTGGTCTGCGTCTGCAAACACACATGGATGTCATCCGTGTTCTGTCCGCATACATGTGCCTGTTGCGTAAATTATAGAACATGTTTTATTCTTGTCTATTTTGCAAACAAGAAGGGCCGGTCCTAGTCAAAAAAGGCAGCATGCACGCGGCCGGTATCCGTATTTTGCGGACCTGCAGTTTGTGGAGCGCTAAATGGATATGGTCATGTAGATGAGGCCTAAGAGAAACACATAAGAGTCTTGCAGTTATGATACCTTAGAATGGCTACCAAAAATAGAAGAAATGCTGTTACATAGCAAACATTCGAAACAACCTGGTCTCTTCATCAGGCATCTCAAGAAATACTAGTATATATAGAAAAGAGCAGTGACATGGTGTAATAAATGGACATTTTAAATACAAACGAATAACCAAAAGAGCTTGGAGAATGAGACCTAAATTAGCTTCCAGATAAGTAGCCTGAGTTTTATGGTCTCTAAATTGATGTTACCTCAGAGATCTTTGCCCCCACTATCTCTGGAGCAGATTCTTTAGCTCTTGTAATATGCTAGAAATCCTTGGGATAAAATCAGTCCTGTGTGTCAGTCATACATTTATATTCCCAAGCTCTTCTGGTTCTTTGAGATTTGAAATTGCCTTTTAATATGACTGCTTTCATATATTCTTCGTTGTGTCCAGGGCCGTCTTTAATATTGATTGGACCATGGGCAAAAATGTACTTGGGCCCCCTGTATCCCGCCTTCCCACACCCTAGCATGCACTCACGCCCTCCACCACAACACACACCAAAAAAAAATCCACACACCTGGTAGAGTACAGTGAATTACTGAAAATACTTCCAGTTCTGAAGACTCCAGCGGCTCAGGATCAGTGTTTTGGGCAGCTGGGCTCAGGCTGGAAGTGGGCACCGCTCTGCAGGAAGGATACCGGGGCTCGGCTCACCCTAGCATTACAGTGCACCCCAGCACCCCACAGTATGCAGTATAGCACCCTATAGTATACAGCACCCCACAGTATGCAGTATAGCACCCTATAGTATACAGCACCCACAATATGCAGTATAGCACCCTATAGTATACAGCACCCTATAGTATAGTGCACCCCACAGTATGCAGTATAGCACCCTATAGTATACAGCACCCCACAGTATGCAGTATAGCACCCTATAGTATACAGCAACCCACAGTATGCAATTTAGCACCCTATAGTGTACAGCACCCCACAGTATATAGTAGAGCAGTATAGCACCCCACAGTATACCGTAGAGCAGTATAGCACTCCACAATATACAGCACCTCACAATATACAGTATACAGCACCCCAAACTATACAGTATACAGAACCTCACAGTATACAGCACCCCACAATATACAGTAAAGCAGTATAGCACTCCACAATATACAGCTCCTCAAAGTATACAGTAAAGCAGTATAGCACCCCACAGTATACACCAACCCAACGGTATACAGCACCCTCCAGTATACAGTAGAGCAGTATAGCACTCCACAATATACAGCTTCCCACAGTATACAGCACCTCACGGTATACAGCACCTCACAGTATACAGCACCCCAAACTATACAGAATACAGCACCTCACAGTATACAGCACCACAGGTATATAGTAAAGCAGTATAGCACCCCACAGTATACAGCAACCCAAAGGTATACAGCACCCCATAGTATACAGTAGAGCAGTATAGCACACCACAATATACAGCACCCCACCGTATATAGTAAAGCAGTATAGCACCCCACAGTATACAGCAACCTAAAGGTATACAGCACCCCATAGTATACAGTAGAGCAGTATAGCACACCACAATATACAGCACCCCACCGTATATAGTAGAGCAGTATAGCACCCCACACTATACAGCCCCCCGCAGTATACAGTAGAGCAGTATAGCACTCCACAATATACAGTAAAGCATTATAGCACCCCACAGTATACAGCAACCCAACGGTATACAGCACCCCACAGTATACAGTAGAGCAGTATAGCACCCCACAGTATACAGTAAAGCAGTATACAGATCAGGGGCGTAGCTAGAAATGCATGGGCTCCATAGCAAAAATAATTTTATGGGCCCCACCCCCCAGTGCCATCCACAGATCCCCCTCCCCTAAACAGTGCCATCCACAGATACAGATCCCCCTCCCCTAAACAGTGCCATCCACAGATCCCCCTCCCCTAAATAGTGCCATCCACAGATCCCCCTCCCCTAAATAGTGCCATCCACAGATCCCCTCCCCTAAATAGTGGCATCAACAGATCCCCCTCCCCTAAATAGTGCCATCCACAGATCCCCCTCCCCTAAATAGTGCCATCCACCACAGATCCCCCTCCCCTAAATAGTGCCATCCACCACAGATCCCCCTCCCCTAAATAGTGCCATCCACCAAGAGTGCCCCAGCCTCTGTGTCGGCCTGCTCCAGTCCTGACTCCTTCTCCCCAGCCAAGCCTGAGCCGCAAATAAAAAAAATAAAAAATCAACAGAAGTCGGCGCCGGACGGGCCCCCAGTGGCGTAGGGCCCCATAGCCACTGCTATGGTTGCTATGGCGATCCCTACGCCACTGATACAGATGTACCATGGTTAGCACTCCCGCTGTTAACTCAAATTTGTTAACTCATTTCATTATCTTGAGACAAAAGCCATTAAAAAGCAATTGAAGGCGTTTGCTTAGATTAGATAACCAAACTCAGAAATCTCAGAAAAAAGGAGTGCTAACCATGTGACATCTGTAGCACCCCACAGTATACAGCAACCCAACGGTATACAGCACCCCACAGTATACAGTAGAGCAGTATAGCACTCCACAATATACAGCACCCCAAACTATACAGAATACAGCACCCCCACAGTATACAGCACCCCAGGTATACAGTAAAGTAGTATAGCACCCCACAGTATACAGCAACCCGATGGTATTCAGCACCCCACAGTATACAGTAGAGCAGTATAGCACCCCACAGTATACAGCACCCTTATAGTATACAGTAGAGCAGTATAGCACTCCACAGTATACAGCCCCACAATATACAGCACCCCACAGTATACAGCACCCCATAGTTTACAGTATAGCAGTACAGCACCCCACAGTATACAGCACCCCATAGTATACAGTAGAGCAGTATAGCACCCCATAGTATACAGTAGAGCAGTATAGCACCCCACAGTGTACAGTAGAGCAGTATAGCACCCCACAGTATATAGTAAATTACAGTATATTAGTATAACAGCCCCTGTCACCTTTTCCTGATGTAATCGTCACAAAAAAAGCTCCACAGTTAAGGCAAACTTTTCCTGCAGCAACACTCTTGGTAGACAGGACCTTTGATTACCTCATAGCCATGTGACCAGTGATATTGCTAGGTTACTGGTCACATGGTGATGTCATCTAAGGTCCTTTAGAATTATAGCTCTCACAGTTCGCTGCCTAGAGTGCCGGTGTAACGTTAAATTACTCTACTTCGTGAGATTTCCCTACCTCGTAACTTCCGGTCACACCGGAAATGACGTGAGGAGGCGTGTCGATCTGCGCATGCGCAAAACGACGGTTTAGGGAAATCTCACAGTGGAGTTCAGCTGGACACCGGGACACTGCGCATGCGCCGGATAGCCTCACCAGCCTTAGGATAGGGATGGCCATTTTTTCTGTTAAATAAATATATATAATATATATATATTTATTTAACAGAAAAAATGGCCTTCAGATCTCCCTACCCCCATACTGCGCAGGCGTGGAGATCGGATGGATGTTCTGTAGTTAGCCACGCTTGCGCACTGGGCCGTAATACTTCCCTACCCTAAGGCTGGTGAGGCTCTCCGGCGCATGCGCAGGTCCCGGTGTCCAGCTGAACGCCGCTTTGAGATTTCCCTAAACCGTCGTTTTGCGCATGCGCAGATCGGCACAACTCCGGCACGCCTCTTCACATCATTTCCGGTGCGACCGGAAGTTACGAGGTAGGGAAATCTCACAAAGTAGGCTAATGTAACGTTACACAGGCAGGCATGGCAGTACCCCCCTGTGTAGCTGACAGCCTGACACCCGGGGCAGTGGCCAGCAGGGCTCAAGAGGGAGCTGCCTTGGGCCCCCCAGGAGCAACTGGGCCCGGAGCAGCTGCCTATTTTGCCCTTTGTTAAAGACGGCCCTGGTTGTGTCCTGGGCTACAAAAATGCTCAGTCACAGGAAAGTGTAACTTTTCCTCTTTAATTGTGTGGCCATGAGACCTGGTCCTTGCTCTAAGTTTCTGTCATGTTTCGACAACATAGAGACCCCCCAACAGAACATAGAGCAGAGAATCAGGTACACAACATTGGATGCAGAACATGAATGTCCCAGGGATCTTGCTGTGTGATGGGGATCCTAATATTGTCTGTCTTCATTACATAGGAACAAGTTTTGAATCTTCTTACTTTGCAGGGTGAAGTTCCTTCTTGTGTAGTACAGGACAAGGAACTCCTGATCAGTACATTTCTCAGATTTGGAGGTTAGCGGTAACATAGCAAGTGTGATTCTGGGGGGGAAAAAATCCGCTGATCATCAGGATATGATGTAATTTTTTGCAGTTTTCCTCAGTACGTCTATATTGTTAGTTGTAGATCACTACCAGAGGTATACGAGGGTTCTCTTCTTTTGCCTTGTATTGGAGAGGTTGACTTCTGGGTATCTTGGTGGCTCTTGTGATTTGATGTTCAATTGAAGCAGGATGATAGCCCTGGTGTAAAAATTCCCTTTCCAGATGTATGAAAGTGATGGTCTGGAAGAGATGTGATTATATCTGATGACCTGACGTTAGATGATTAGCTGATTAGATTAGCTGTTTTGAAGTTTTATGATGGTGTCCAAAAAGTAGATTTCTGTATTTGAACAGTTAAAGGGGTTTTCCACGATTTTAATATTGATGACCTATCCTCAGGATATGTCATCAACATCAGATCGTTGGTCAGCAGTGATCAGCAAATAATCAGCAGCTGGACAGGAAGCAATGGAGGAGGATTAACTTCTGCAGTGCTGAAGAGAAGTTCACTGAGCAGTAGTCCTAATACACACAGGGAGAGTTAAGTGACGACCAAGCCCACCCGGGACATCGGCGGATGCGGACTGCCAGCATACAACCAGACACCGATGCCCTTTGGGCCTTTCAGCAAAATTCATCAAGGTAGTGGGCTCTTAAGCTCAAACCTGTTATGACCATTAGATACCAGCTGAGAAAAGTGCTGAACGTCTCATCCAGTGCACATTGTCACGGTGCGGTTCACTGTTACAGTTGTGGCTGTGTAGGCTGGCTGCATGCCCTCTCGCGTAATGGCTGCAGGCTGCCTCCTGTGCTGGTTGCTTGGGGCTGCGTGCTTGCTGCGGTGTCGTTTGTGCCTGTGAATGTGTGTACTCCCTGTGTCCACATCTCTGTGCAGTTTCTGTCTCTGTTGCCGTGTAGGCTGGTTGCAGGCTGACTCCTGTGTATGCTGGTTGCTTGGGACTGCGTGCTGGCTGCGGTGTTGTGTGTGAACTGTAGCCTGGGTTTGTGGCTTCCATGTCCATAGCTCTGTGGTTCCTGTCACTGGTGCCGTGCAGGCGGGCTGCATGCGCTTTGTGTACTGGCTGTGGGTGTTTCCATGTATGCTGGTCTTGCGATGCATACTGGCTGCGGCCTTGTGTATAAACAGGCTCTGAGTATAGTTTCATGTCTGTTGTATTACAGTGCGGTTCTGTTACTCTCTCGTTGTAGTGTAGGCTGGCTGCCTGTAACCTTGTACTGGCTACAGTTCTCCTGTGTATGCTGGTTGTCCTTTGGGCATGCTGGCTCCAACATTCTGTTTCTGTGTGAACTGACACTTGTGATTGTATGTTAGATGGTTCTGGTTCTCCTGGTTCTGATGGGGTTAACTTTCCCTGGTCTGTTCCTCGGTGCGGCTTATCAGGTGCCCTTGTTATGCAGCTATATCTATCTGTGAGCAGTGGGGCTTGTGGTCAGTCTATCTTCTGCCTTGCTGGGTGTAGCCCCTTGCTGCTCACCCAGGAGGTCAGTCTGTCTTGTGTCTTGCTCGGTGTAGCCCCTTGCTGCTGACCCAGGGGGGTTTGCCATCTTCCCTTGTCTGTGCTGTCGCCTGCTAATGCATTGATGTTATTCCCCTGTCTGATCTTCTATACCTGTTCTCTGATGTTGTTTCCTTGTCCATGCCTTGCCTGATCTTCTGTACCTGTTCTCTGTCTGAATCCACTCTGTTCCATGTCTAGCCTAGCTGTGCTCTAACTGTGTCTGATAGCCTGGCAGTGCTAAACTGCTTCTGATCCTATCCTATGCCCAGTCTGGCAGTGCTAAACTGCTTCTGATCCTGCCTGTCCTGTGTCCAGTCTGGCAGTGCTAAACTGCTTCTGATCCTGCCTGTCCTGTGTCCAGCCTGGCAGTGCCTACTGCTTCTGATCTAGTCTGTTCCTTCTCTGTCCTGCAGTCTCTTACTGCTTCTGTTCCTGTGTTTGTCCTGCCTTTGTGAAAGGGTCCCTGGGTTCTCCGGAGGGAGGATCTCTAGTCCATGTGCAGCTCTGCCTGAGACCGCCATAATTCCATTCCGCATGGGGTCCAAACATTTGCTTCTGTGCTGGATCCATGCCCTGTGTTTGCTTGGGTTCCAGTTCTGTTGTCTGTTCCTCTGGTGCTTGCACCAGCATGGTTCTTTGCAGGTAGGGGCCAAGTGTACCGGGACCTTTCTGGAGGTGCGACCAGTGAGCCCTCGGCCCAGTTTATCGCCACCACCAGGGGCTCTGTGAAGAACAGGGCTCACTGGCTCTCCGCCCTCTGGGTTTTGCCTCTGGTCTGCCGGTGCTACCACTATTGCCTAATCTGCATATGTTACGGTCAAGTTCATTTATTACATGTGTAATAAAGTGCTCTGTTGGTCCCTGCTCTGAATCTTGCCTGTGTTCTGTTTGCAGGACGTCACAGAGGTCTGCCTTGGGCCTCTGGTACATGACACACATGAGTATGAACACCTCATGGATAGAAGTTTGTTAACAAAGTAACCACCCAAAGAAGCAACCTGTAAATCTGAAACTATTGGGTGCAAAGTAGCCCCTCTGGTGGGACATAAACCCAGAAACTTTGAGGCATGCTCCAAGCTACCCCATCACATACAAATTACATTTGGGGAATTGGCACACATTCCTCGCTGATACTAACACCCACAACACTTCTTTCCAGCAGCTCCACCTTTACTCAGACCCACCTGACTACTTGCTCCAAGCTTCCCCTCAGGTACCAACATAGTAACACTCAAGTTTAGATTGCACTATCCTCAGGTCACACCCAATGCTTATCAGATGCATTTTCCTTTTAGCCTTTGGCAGAGAAGTTCATTGCTATGTGCACTTAATAAAGTAATAAAAGGTTTACACATTATAAACTGTCTCTTATGTCTCCTCATCTGATAAGAGAGATAAGCGGAGAACCGAGAACTCGGAGAGCTTTGTGTTTTCAAGAAAGATAACAAAAGGGTGGAGGATGAATTGTGAGTTATGGTGACCATACACATAAGAGAAGTAGGTTGATGGTTAAACAGCAGTTGAACAAACAATCATCTGGTTAGCAATTATTTTGCATACAGATTTTACCCCATATTTGACGTGAAAATTGTTCAAGCATGAAACTGGGTCATGGAGGAAAGATATTTCTAGGAACGGTCTTTCAAAGAAGGATCTTTCATCCTCAAATTATTTTTCTTGGAACAAAAGATTTTTGTCAGACTATCAGATGAAACTTTTACAGATGATTTGCTTTCATACAGTAGTGGTCTTTCAAAAGTCATCTAAAACAAAGAACAATGTTTTTGGTTGAAATGATCTGTTTTGATGAACTGTAGCCTAATGTGTTTGGGTAAAGGTTATTCCAGTAGACAAAAAAAAGATCTTGGATGGCTATAAAATGGTTAAACATATTAGTTATACTCCCCTCCTCCGTGGCCATTCCGCCGGTGTTCGGGTTTCTGTGGACACCACTACCTGCTTGTGTTCCGACCCAGCAGGAAATGTCTGGGAATGACATTCAGCTAACCACTGGCTGAAGGCAGGTCATCACTTCATCCAGCAGTGCCTGTTTACATGGGCCGATGATGAGGAAGGAACAACGCTCATTTGTCAGCGTTGTCCTGTGTAAACAATGCCACGTGAAAATCTGCCTGGCTAAAAGGACCTTAAAGGGAACCTGTCACTGGGATTTTGTGTATAGAGCTGAGGACATGGGTTGCTAGATGGCCGCTAGCCCATCCGCAATACCCAGTCCTCATAGCTCTGTGTGCTTTTATTGTGTAAAAAAAACCTATTTGATACATATGCAAATTAACCTGGGATGAGTCCTGTCCCTGAGATGAGTCCAGCATGAAGGAGCCCAGCACCGCCCTGCATCCTTAGAATCTCCCCCTTGTTCCCCGACGCCAGAAAGCTAGAGCCCCATAATCTTGCGATGCGCGAGCTAGCGCATGCGCAGTGTCCCCATAGTGTTCCTTCCCTGTGCTGCATCAGCCTCAGGGAATGAACTGTGCATGCACTAGCTCACGCATCGCGAGATTACGGCGCTCTAGCTTTCTGACGTCGGGGAGCAAGGAGGAGATTCTGAGGATGCGGGGCGGTGCTGGGCTCCTTCACGGTGGACTCATCTCAGGGACAGGACTCATCTCAGGGACAGGACTCATCTCAGGTTAGTTTGCATATGGATCAAATCGATTTCTTTTACACAATAGAAGCACACAGAGCTATGGGGACTGGGTATTGCGGATGTGCTAGCGGCCATCTAGCAACCCACGTCCTCAGCTCTATACACAAAAACCCGGTGACAGGTTCCCTTTAAGGTTCGCCAAACCTGCTGAATGCAGCGATCTGGGTCAACCATCTAATATGGTTCTTTTGGAGGATATCTGGGTGAAAATAGACATGTTGGGTATCAACATATGAGATCATTTGTACCCAAGGAAGATAAAGACAGCACCAGAACTGTCTGGCAGTGGGTTATTCCCCTTTACTGATTGAGAACACATTAACGCTCGGCCATATGGAGAGGTTGAGGGACATAGCTGTTTGCTCGTTTGACAGCTATTGAAGGTGTATCCTCACCTTTATACTGAAATAGCAGTTTCTTGGTACTTCCCAACAAATGTGGTAAATAGTTATCTTTTTTAATATATATATATTAATTTTTTTTACCTTTTTTATGTTTTTGTAGCCAGTGTTTGAGGCTAGAACTCTCACTTTTTTTTTTACATTCAATATTACCATGTTCCATACAAAAGCATGGTAATAGATGACTTGCTCATTTCTTATGTTGGCCTGCCACCTACTGGCCAACATAAGAATTGCAGCTCTAATACCCTGGATCTATTTAGAGAGACCCAGCATATTAAAGTCAATTGCTGGTATCCCCATTGGCCGCAGGGGATGCCGGTAAGGAACCTGAAGTGCACGGTTCCAGGTTTTTCAGCATTTAGATGCCGTGATCATACTTGATTGCGGCATCTAAAGGCTTTAAAGACTGCAATCAGCATTATTGCCGGTCTCGGTCATTAGCCACGGTCCTCTGTTGTTTGAAACAGCAGACACCTGCAGGCTATGGCGCCCTCAGCACGTGTGAGAGGGCGCCATGTTTTATCTTCGCTCCAGTGCCGTACATGTACGCGCTGGTAGCGAAAGTATTAAAGGGGTTGGCCACTTTGCATAGTCTTCCTTTAACTCGCTGTATGATAGTTACAGGATATGATAGGAAGAAAAGTTCTGGATAAACTGAATATGGATGGAAGTTGCTTAGCACATCAGCAACAATGACTATCATATAGTGAGTTACAGAAAAACTATGTAAAGTGGCCAATCCCTTTAACTAAGCAGCAGTACAATTTGTTTAATTCCAGCACAGATACATCCATACCGTTAATTTCTGGGGAAACGGCAATAAACCTTTGTGTGCTGCTGCAGTATGTGGCCAGAGCTGAGGGGATTTATCTCTGGGAGAAGAATAAAGATGGCTGTGCACATCCGGCAGAAGTTGGTTGGTAGCAATCTGGTAAACTTTTAGTCCATATTGGCCATTTCTGTGATCAGACTGGCCATACATGTTCAGGGGCAATGGACAAAAGATCTTTCTGGGAATGTTCTTGCAAAGAAAGATCTCTGTTCAAGAACGATCGTGAATCTTGAATGAAAGATGTGTCGTCCGACTTGCGGACAAAAATATTGAACGCGGCCTTCTTTTCTGACGATAATGGCCTGTCATTGTCTGCTAAAATAATTGTTCGTTAATAAATTGGACCCATCGGACAATTGTTTTGGTTGAAATCATCCTTTTTGATCCAACTTTGGATGTGCAGATGGACATCTTCTTATCCAAACCGAACATCTCCTGCAGTGTATGGGGGTAATAAAGTAAAAATAATGTTCTATGTTCTTCCTCCCTGTCTACAATTTTGTCTAATTGGTTAATGATCAGTTCTGAAACCTAAGACAAGTAATGAAGCCATAAGACATGTTTTGAACAATGTAGCTAGATTCACACTTTAAGGCCCGTTGCACACGACCGTATGGCTTTTTCAGTGTTTTGCGGTCCGCAAAAAATGAATCCGCAAAAAGTACGGATGACATCCGCGTGCATTCCGCTTTTTGCAGGCCGGAACAGCTGGCCCCTGAAAGAACAGTGCTGTCGTTGTCCGTTATGCGGACAATAATAGGACATGTTCTATCTTTGAACGGAAATACGGAAACGGAATGAATACGGAGTACATTCCGGGTTTTTTGCTGACCCATTGAAATGAATAGTTCCGTATATGGTCCATATACGGAACGCAAAAAACGGAATGTAAACGTGTGCAAGAGGCCTAAGGGCTAGCCAAGTCTGAGATTTGTTACCTTTGTCCTCCTACCCTCTATGTACACATAGAGGACGATTCTTTACGGTAAGAGCAGTGAGACTATGGAGCTCTCTGCCTGAGGAGGTGGTGATGGGGAGTACAATAAAGGAATTCAAGAGGGGCCGGGATGTATTTCTGGAGTGTAATAATATTACAGGCTATAGCTACTAGAGAGGGGTCATTGATCCAGGGAGTTATTCTGATTGCCTGATTGGAGTCGGGAAGGAAATGTTTTCCCCTAAAATGATGAAAATTGGCTTCTACCTCACAGGGATTATTTTTTTGCCTCCTTCTGGATCAACTTGCGGGTTAAAAGGCTGAACTGGATGGACGTATGTTTTTTTCAGCCTTATAAACTGTAGGGGTCATTTATTAAGAATGGCGTTTTAGATGCCCCTGTATCTGGCGGTGGATCCGCTGAAGTCATGAAGAGGCACAGGTCTCTACATAGCTTTGGCGCATCCAGCGCCAGTCTAAATGTAACATAGCTTCCGAGCAGTCGTACATTTAGACCATTTTCTACGCCTAAAACTGGCATAGAAAATGATGAATAAGAGGAGCCTGCTGGCCCGTCCCCTTCCCCGCCCACGATTTTAGACCTCGCATGAGCGGGGAGAAGTCACAGATTGTGGTGCAAATAATAATTTTGCCGCAATCTGCGACAGCAATACTATAGGCGTATTTCAAGATAATAAATGACCCCAAAAGTTACTAAAGTGGGGGGGGCAATTTTTTTTCCAGGAGTTCCAAGTTTAGTCCTTGTATACCATAAAATAATCCATAGCCTTTCTACGAGTGTTTAACCGATTGACTTCTGGAGAGCAGAATATGTGAGCTGGGTCAACTTCTTGACCTCTCAAAATTAAATAGATGGTGTCAGTACGTATTTGCGGTGGGTGGCTTGGTCACATGACCACCGCAGCCAATCACAGACCTCAGCAGTAACGTCTGCTTAACCACTTCAACCCCCCTAGCTGAAACCCCCTTAATGACCAGGCCACTTTTTACACTTCGGCACTACACTAATTTCACCGTTTATTGCTCGGTCATGCAACTTACCACCCAACTCAATTTTACCTCCTTTCCTTCTCACTAATAGAGCTTTCATTTGGTGGTATTTCATTGCTGCTGACATTTTTACTTTTTTTGTTATTAATCGAAATTTAACGATTTTTTTTGAAAAAAAATGACATTTTTCACTTTCAGTTGTAAAATTTAGCAAAAAAAACGACATCCATATATAAATTTTTCGCTAAATTTATTGTTCTACATGTCTTTGATTAAAAAAAAATGTTTGGGTAAAAAAAAATGGTTTGGGTACAAGTTATAGCGTTTACAAACTATGGTACAAAAATGTGAATTTCCGCTTTTTGAAGCAGCTCTGACTTTCTGAGCACCTGTCATGTTTCCTGAGGTTCTACAATGCCCAGACAGTACAAACACCCCACAAATGACCCCATTTCGGAAAGTAGACACCCTAGGGTATTCACTGATGGGCATAGTGAGTTCATAGAACTTTTTATTTTTTGTCACAAGTTAGCGGAAAATGATGATTTATTTTTTATTTTATTTTTTTCTTACAAAGTCTCATATTCCACTAACTTGTGACAAAAAATAAAAACTTTCATGAACTCACTATGCCCATTACTATGCCCATCATGGGGTGTCTTCTTTCCAAAATGGGGTCACTTGTGGGGTAGTTATACTGCCCTGGCATTTTAGGGGCCCAAATGCGTGCGAAGTAGTTTGAAATCAAAATCTGTAAAAAATGGCCGGTGAAATCCGAAAGGTGCTCTTTGGAATATGCGCCCCTTTGCCCACCTAGGCTGCAAAAAAGTGTCACACATCTGGTATCGCCGTACTCAGGAGAAGTTGGGGAATGTGTTTTGGGGTGTCATTTTACATATACCTGCTGGGTGAGATAAATATCTTGGCAAAAGTCAACTTTTCCAATTTTTTTATACAAAGTTGTCATTTGACCAAGATATTTATCTCACCCAGCATGGGTATATGTAAAATGACACCCCAAAACACATTTCCCAACTTCTCCTGAGTACGGCGATACCACGTGTGACACTTTTTTGCAGCCTAGATGCGCAAAGGGGCCCAAATTCCTTTTAGGAGGGAATTTTTAGACATTTGGATCCCAGACTTCTTCTCACGCTTTCGGGCCCCTAAAATGCCAGGGCAGTATAAATACCCCACATGTGACCCCATTTTGGAAAGAAGACACCCCAAGGTATTCAATGAGGGGCATGGCGAGTTCATAGAATTTTTTTTTTTTTGGCACAAGTTAGCGGAAATTGATTTTTTTTTTGTATTTTCTCACAAAGTCTCCCTTTCCGCTAACTTGGGACAAAAATGTCAATCTTTCATGGACTCAATATGCCCCTAACGGAATACCTTGGGGTGTCTTCTTTCCGAAATGGGGTCACATGTGGGGTATTTATACTGCCCTGGCATTTTAGGGGCCCTAAAGCGTGAGAAGAAGTCTGGAATATATATGTCTAAAAATTTTTACGCATTTGGATTCCGTGAGGGGTATGGTGAGTTCATGTGAGATTTAATTTTTTGACACAAGTTAGTGGAATATGAGACTTTGTAAGAAAAAAATTACTATTTCCGCTAACTTGGGCCAAAAAAATGTCTGAATGGAGCCTTACAGGGGGGTGATCAATGACAGGGGGGTGATCAGAGAGTCTATATGGGTGATCACCCCCCTGTCATTGATCACCCCCCTGTAAGGCTCTATTCAGACGTCCGTATGTGTTTTGCGGATCCGATCCATGTATCCGTGGATCCGTAAAAATCATACGGACGTCCGAATGGAGCCTTACAGGGGGGTGATCAATGACGGGGGTGATCAGGGAGTCTATGTGGGGTGATCAGGGGGTTAATAAGGGGTTAATAAGTGACAGGGGGGTTGTAGTGTAGTGTAGTGGTGTTTGGTGCTACTTTACACAGCTACCTGTGTCCTCTGGTGGTCGATCCAAGCAAAAGGGACCACCAGAGGATCAGGTAGCAGGTATATTAGACGCTGTTATCAAAACAGCGTCTAATATACCTGTTAGGGGTTAAAAAAATCGCATCTCCAGCCTGCCAGCGAACGATCACCGCTGGCAGGCTGGAGATCCACTCGCTTACCTTCCGATCCTGTGAACGCGCGCGTTCACAGGAAATCTCGCGTCTCGCGAGATGACGCGTATATGCGTGACTGTGCGCAGTGCTGCCGCCTCCGGACCGCAATCCTGCGTTAGGCGGTCCGGAGGCGGTTAAAGGGGTTTTATAGGAGTTTTATACTGATGACCTATTCACAGGATAGGTCATCAGTATCTGATTGGTGTGGTTCCAACACCTGGGAATCCCTGCCGGCCTTTTTTGACATCGCATTCATTGTTCACGTGGCCTAGGAGCAGCTCAGTCCCATTTAAGTGAATGGGGCTGAGCGCAATACTGAGTACACCCGCTATACAATGTACAGCGCTATGCATGGTGAGCTGTGAGAAGGCAGCAGCCCTCATAGGAGAGCTGGTCCCTTCTCAAACAGCTGATCGGCTGGGGTCTCGGGTGTCTGACCCCCACCTACCAGATACTGATGACCTATTCAGAAGATAGATCCAAAGAAGATACAGGCGGCACTCCGCTGTCAGTGATGCGGTGCGCGTGTCCCGGGGAGGTCCGCAGATACTTGTATAGAAAGGACCGGCACTCGCTCTGGTTGTAGCTTTCAAGCTATTTTAATGGTCACATACATGTGGTAAGTGACGCGTTTCGGCTGCTATGTTTGACAAAGGCTCATAGCAGCCAAAACACGTCACTTACCACATGTATGTGACCATTAAAATTGCTTGAAAACTACAACCAGAGCGAGTGCCGGTCCTTTCTATACAACTATTCAGAAGATAGGTCATCAGTAGTAAAATGCTGCAAAACCCTTTCAAGTATTGTAATGACCATAATATGCTTCCATTAGTTTGCTGTGGTCCATACGGGTGGCTGAGAAGCCATGAAGTGCTACATGGCACTGGTGGCAATTTTCTCATCCACCTCTAGATGGCAGCAATGTTTCTTCATTGTTACCTCTTCAAACAGCAGAGCCAGGTGTGTCGGTGTACACAGAGGACCTCCTGCAGGTAGTGCATCAAGTGCCTCCTTATTTAGTTACATTGAATGTGTACATTGAACATTTGGCACAGTATAATGTCAGTAACAGTAAAGAACGCCTGCAGTGGAGGCGTGAAATATTATTTATAGTACTTTACATTTCATTGGTGTCTTATTTCTTAAGAATTGTGATTATCTTAGAGAAATATTCATACACTTTACTAAGTGCATTGTTGCAGAGATTACTGTCTTAAGTCTTTTTTGGGTATAATGCTATAGGCTTGGCACACCTGTATTGGGGGATTTTTGCCCTGCGCTGTCTAGTTGGATGTTGAGTAATTTTAAGGTCTCTCCAGAGATTTTGGGTACTATTAAATCTGGGCTCCGGCTCTGCCACTCAAGAGTATTCCCCAACTTCTCCCGACGCCTCCCCTACGTTGTCCCTGTTGTGTGCTTAGGGTTGTGTCCCACTTATTTGATGATCCGTATATGAACACGGACCTGCTTGTAAATGTGTGCACAAGAGAGTGAAGCGTTGTCTGCATAGTTTGTCTCGGGATTCTGATTTATTGTTACTCTAAATTGGCCCCTCTAGGGTTCAAAATAATAACAGATGAACAAGATATACACAGTGACCATTACGGATTGCATAAGTTGGCTACATTCCAATAGGGGGTTAATCTCTTTGGTTAAAACAGAATAAAAGTTGGACCTTTTCAGTTAAAAATTTGGAGTTTACCTATGAGGGAGACGTCTCCTGCATAGGAATATTGGTGCTTTCCCAATCAAGTCTCCGACTGTTTTCGCTGAAATGGGCTCCCCAGCTGATGTCAATGTCAGATGATGTTAACTCAATTGGTGATATAAGGCCTGTTTCACACTGGCGTTACTTGTTCCGGCAGGGAAACAGTCTGCCGGATCCCTAACTACAGTGTACATCCGTGAGCTACCGGAAATCCGTCTGACTCCATTCACTGTAATGGGGAGCGGCGTAGATCCGGCCGCAGCATGGCAAATATGAAAACCACTGCGTGCAGCCTAAGTACCTTCTTTATGGTTGTAGTCAAGACGTGTGGTTGTAATTATGTAATTAGTATTTATGTGTTGGGTTTTATTTTTATAACAATAACTTTTACATCTGTCTAAAGCCCACACACCGGGAAGATATAAGTGAGGGACATGAACATGTGGAGTCACTGTGGGTAGAGATACATGGAGCTAAAAACCATTATAAATTACTAATAGGAGTTTATTATAAACCACCTAATATACCAGAGTCCACAGAAAATCTACTACTAAACGAGATAGACAAGGCGGCAAATCATAATGAGGTGGTTATTATGGGGGACTTCAACTACCCAGATATAGACTTGGAAACTGAAACTTGTATATCTCATAAAGGAAACAGGTTCTTGGCAATAACCAAAGACAATTACCTTTCCCAACTGGTTCAGGACCCGACTAGAAGGATGGCCATACTGGACTGACAGAACAACAGATGTGCAGGTTGGGGGACACCTGGGAAATAGTGACCATAAAGTAATAACCTTCCAATTATCAAAAATACCAAACTTCAAAAGAGCTAAATTTAGCCAACTAAGAGAGGCCATAGGCCTAACTAACTGGGACAAAGTCCTCAAAAATAAAAATACAGCCACAAAATGGGATATCTTTAAAAGTATCCTAAAATCTCATTGTGAGAGGTACATACCATATGGGAATAAAAGGTTAAGGAACAAAAATAAACCAATGTGGATAAATAGAACTGTAAAGAAAGCAATAAATGACAAAAAGAAAGCATCTAAATCACTAAAGCAGGAGGGTAGCGAGGAAGCACTAAAACAACTAAGGAAAAAAATAGAACATGTAAAAAACAAATAAAAGCATCAAACTAGAGACCGAGAGATTAATTGCCAAAGAAAGTAAAACTAACCCTAAATTGTTCTTCAATTATATAAATGTTAAAAAGTATAAATCTTAAGGTGTCGCAGAGAGCGACGAGGAGAAAGAAAAGCTGTTAAATATTTTTTCTCCAATGTATTCACTGAGGAAAATAAACTGTCAGATGACATGCAGAATGTAAGAATAAATTCCCCATTAAAAGTGTCCTGTCTGACCCAGGAAGAAGTACATGTCACGGCTGAGGATGGGGAAAACCCTCAGCCGTGCGATGCCAGAAGATGTTAACAGAAATAGGGAGCAGGTCACCTCCTATTGCGTCCCTAATCTGACCCTAAACTCCTAACCGTATGAGCCAACCCTGATGGTAGGAGGGCTCATACACCGGAACCTAATAGTCCCTGCTAGCCCTCAGGGTGGCCCTGGACTAGGAGCTGGGTAGACAACCTGTTCCTCCTGGACGCGGAAAACAGGAGTCTAAAGTGGCCAAGCTACAAAGAAAAGGGAACAGAAACAGTCATATGGCAATGGCAGGTAAGTGCAACTAATACCACATCTACCTGCCACAGACACAGAGCCTGGAACCCAAATATAAGTGCTGCTGTCCACAACAACACAAGAGACAGAGCACACACACCACACAGGAAGCCAGGAAACCATACGCTGCAATAAATAAGCATAACACACAAACACATCCTCATAACATCGTGAATCACAATTTATGACCACAAGGGTGGCCCTCACTGGCAGATGGTATATGGGACCAGGAGAGTGCCTCCAGCTTACTACAAGGCTGGAGTACCCCTCAGACATCAGGTCTTAACTGAGGCTTTATAGCCCATGTAGTCACACCCACAATCAGACACACCCAGTGCACACACACTAGGAAGGAAGTTAACCCTTCCAACACCAGGGAAGGGAAGACATCAACTTAAAGGGGAAGTGCACACAACTCAAACCCTGTGCACACCAAACAGGGAATGTGCACACATATAAAGGCAGGTTGCCAGGTGCAACCGCATGCACATTGCAGCAAGCTGCCCAGCATAAGCTCAGGCTGCCAAACTGCAAAACAACCACATGTTGCCAGCGGCAACCACAAGTGAAGCAAAATACTAGCGGCCCTCACCTGTGGCTGAACAACAACACCAGACCGCAGGCAACAGCATGCGGACACAGGAGTCACGCCCATGACCATGGTCGTGACAGTACAACAGCGACTTAAAAAGATTAATATAGACAAATCGCCAGGACCGGATGGCATACACCCCCGTATCCTAAGGGAATTAAGTAATGTCATAGCCAGACCCTTATTTCTGATATTTTCGGACTCTATACTGACAGGGAATGTCCCACAGGATTGGCACATAGCAAATGTGGTGCCAATATTCAAATTGGGTCCAAAAACAGAGCCTGGAAACTATAGGCCGGTAAGTTTAACATCTGTTGTGGGTAAACTGAAGGTTTTCTAAGAGATGCTATGTTAGAGCATCTTAACGGAAATAAGCAAATAACGCCATATCAGCATGGCTTCATGAGGGATCGGTCATGCCAAACTAATTTAATCAGTTTCTATGAGGAGGTAAGTTCTAGACTTGACAGCGGCGAATCAATGGATGTCGTATATCTGGACTTCTCCAAAGCATTTGACACTGTACCACATAAAAGGTTAGTATATAATAGGGATCGACCGATTATCGGTTTTACCGATATTATCGGCCGATATTCAGGATTTTGAACGTTATCGGTATCGGCATCTATTTTGCCGATATACCGATAACTTATGGGGAACAAGGATCGCGCTGCTGACAGCCCTCTCCGTGTTCCCTCAGCAGCACAGGGGAGAAGGAAGCAGTGTCTCCCTCCCCCTGTGCTGCTGCTGCCATTGCCACCAATTAAAGGAGGGAGGACAAGAGAAGGAGAGGGGCTGTGGCCACTGCGCCACCAATGAAGATACCTCTCTCATTAATTCATTTACAGGAGGCGGGAGCTGGCTGCAGAATCACATAGCCGGCTCCCGACCTCCATGACAAGTAGCTGCGATCCGCGGTAGTTAACCTCTCAGGTGCCGCGGATCGCAGCTAACGCTCATGGAGGTCGGGAGCCGGCTATGTGATTCTGCAGCCAGCTCCCGCCTCCTGTATATGAAGGAATGAATGAGAGAATTATCTTCATTGGTGGCGCAGTGCACCCCCCCCCCACCACCCAAGCCCAGTATTAATCATTGGTGGTGCAGTGTGGCCCCCCCAGTATTAATCATTGGTGGTGCAGTGCGCCCCCCAGTATTAATCATTGGTGGCAGTGGCCACAGGGTCCCCTCCTCCTCAGTGGAAGTTCTGATCGGAGGCTCAGCAGTGTAATGCTGGGGCTCCGATCGGTTATTATGGCAGCCAGGACGCTATTGAAGCCCTGGATGCCATGGTAAGCTCCAGGCTGCTGTGTGCACAGAGCACAGAGCAGCAGGGAGAGTGTGAGCTCCTATTCACCCTGATAGAGATCTATATACCTACAAGGAGAACAGTGCAGGGAGAGCTGTGGCTGGAGGACCCCTGGTTTCCCTGGGTCAGTCCACCACCAAGCACTGCTCCCCGCTGCACCCATACAAGTGATCGGAAGCGCACCGCGCACGCGCGGTCCCTGCTCCTATTCATTTCTGTGGGGCGCTCAGCTATTTTCGGCAGCTCCATTGAAATGAATGGAGGGCGGCTGCGCATGCGCAGTGCTCCCTGCATTCATTTCCCCACTCCTTTCTCGTTGTAGGTGCGGGTCCCAGAGGTGGGACCTGCACCTTTCAGACAATGGGGGCATATCCTAGCCATATGCCCCCATTATATGTGATGGGAAAACCCCTTTAAAGAGTATGGTGTATTTGTTAGCATAACTAGTGCTTCTACTGAGGACATTGCTCCCCACAACCAGAAGATCACCTTTCACAACTAGAACTTCTGATGAAGAGATTACTTCTCCCAGTCAGAGTGCCTACTGAGGACATCACTCCCTACAAACAGAATGTCAACTGAGGACGTCACTTGTCCCAGACAGAGCATCTAATGAGGATATCACTTCTCACAATCAGCGTGTCTACTGAGGGCATCGGTTCTTGCAACAAGAACATCTACTGAGAACATCACCTCTCACAACCAGAGCACTGTATACAGAACCCCAGTTTAGTTTCCAGAGAATGAACTTTAAAAACATCCAGCAAAGTGAATGATGAGAACTTTTATTTAACATTTTTCTGAGACTTTACAGTTGATGAATATCTTCTAGATAGGTTGTCAGTATCTGATTGGTGGGGTCCGACATCAAGGACCCCCGCCGATCAGCTGTTTGAGAAGGCACCGGCACTCGCGGTAGTGCCACAGCTTTCTCCCTAGTCACCATGAATAGTGCTTTGCTTGGTATCACAGCTCAGCCCCATTCACTTCAATGGGGCTGAGCTGCACCTAGGTCATGTGACCGATAAACGTGATGTCACATGGCCTAGGCAAAGCTGGCAAGAGGCCGCTGCACTACTCCAAGACCTATCCAGAGGATAAGTCATTGGTAGTAAAGCCTCGGAGAACCCCTTTAATACTAAATAGAATGATGCCAGTTTTGACTGTTGTAGCCACCTCACCACTGTGACTTTTTGCCTAATATTTGTTGGCTAACTCACTCCTTCTGTCTTATTGCTAGTTTTTTGTCCTGATGTTTTTACCCTTTATCTTTCACTATGATCTTTGTTAGTAAAAATCTGTCTCTTGAAAATGTTTGGTTATTGCACATACAGAAAGTCATATACAACACTCAGGACACAGATTTACCTACAACGGTGATCGTGCCTGAACTTCTCATATTTGTGAGAACAAAAGTGATTGAATAGATGGATAATATAATAATAATAATAATAATAGATAAATATGATGGATAACAGGCATTTTATCCAGAAGATGGCTAGACGTGGTGCATTTTTTGCTGCTAGGCATATCCAACTGTTGTATTTACACTCATTGACAAAACAAAATATCGCCCCCAGATAGACATGTTGATGTGCTACAAAACTCAGCATGCGGTGATGTCTCCGGCAGATATGTAAATGTTTACAGGTTTGCCCTGAGTTGACATGGGTCTTGCCACAAGAGGGCGTAAAAATGGCTTCCCCTGCTCTCTTGTAAAGTCTCTGAGGCTACTTTTAGTTAGTGTGCCTCTTGGTGAGAGATCTGACTGGTTGGACATGCCTCTACAAGGCACTGGAAGACATTTTGCTCAATTGACAGACTTTGAGAGGGGGCACATCATTGGACTGAGAGGCGCAAGATGGTAATTTCGACGAATTTCCAGCCATCTAGGCCATTCTGACCTAGCTGTTAAGTAGTGTTGGGAGCAATGGTTACGTGACGGCATGGACGCACAGCAAACCGATTCCAGATGGCCCAGACAGACCACCAGTAGAGAGGATCGTTTGATCCGCGTCAAGCAGCTCCCACAGTTTCGTATTCCACCATCAAGACACAAGTGTCAGCCTTATGTCTCTGCCCGGACCATTTCTAGCCGCTTAGCAGAAGGAAATTTGGTGTCACAGAGCCCATTACGAGTCCTGCCATTAAAAGCCAGCCACTGATGCCTTCCGTCCTGCATGAGAAACCTGGACTGCTACAGACTACAGTCTTTAGTGACAAATTCAGGTTCTGTCTTAGATCTAATGATGGTTGGGTTTGAGTATAGAGGCCTCATGGTGAGCGCTTTAATCCTGCCTTTGCTATGGAGTGAAACACTGACGCAACTACTGGTGTGCTATTCTAGGGAGCCATCACATACAACAGTCTCACAACAAGGGACACTAACAGCTCAGTCATATGGGTAGGACATCCTGTGGCCACGTGCTCCTCTCATGGCAGGGCTTCCAGCTGGTATTTTTCAGCAGGATAATGCTAACCCACACACACCAAGGGTTTCCAAGGAATGTCTCCACCAGATTACACTTCTTTGGCTGCCGGTCACCAGATTTATCAAAAATTGAACATTTATAGGACCAGCTCGTATATCAGCTTTAGCAACCTACGAGTGTGCAGGATCTACAGGCCCAGCCGTATTATCTGTGGGCACATGTGCTCCATGTCCAACTGTATCTCATCTTGTATCCAGGCTAGAGGCTGTATCTCATCTTGTATCCAGGCTAGAGACTGTATCTCATCTTGTATCCAGGCTAGAGGCTGTATCTCATCTTGTATCCAGGCTACAGGCTTTATCTCATCTTGTATCCGGGATAGAGGCTGTATCTCATCTTGTATCCAGGCTAGAGGCCGTATCTCATCTTGTATCCAGGCTACAGGCCGTATCTCAACTTGTGTCTAGACTAGAGGACATATATCATCTTGTATCCAGGCTAGAGGCTTTATCTCATCTTGTATCCAGGCTAGAGGCTTTATCTCATCTTGTATCCAGGCTAGAGGCTGTATCTAGTCTTGTATCTAGGCCAGAGGCTGTATCTCATCTTGTATCCAGACTAGAGGACATATATCATCTTGTATCTAGGCTAGAGGCCGTATCTCCTCTTGTATCCAGGCTAGAGGCTGTATCTCGTCTTGTATCCAGGCTAGAGGCCGTATCTCATCTTGTATCCAGACTAGAGGCTGTATCTCGTCTTGTATCCAGGCTAGAGGCTGTATCTCATCTTGTATCCAGACTAGAGGACATATATCATCTTGTATCCAGGCTAGAAGATATACCTCATCTTGTATCCAGGCTACAGGCCGTATCTCATCTTGTATCCAGGCTAGAGGCTTTATCTCATCTTGTATCCAGGCTAGAGGCTGTATCTCGTCTTGTATCCAGGCTAGAGGCCGTATCTCATCTTGTATCCAGACTAGAGGCTGTATCTCGTCTTGTATCCAGGCTAGAGGCCGTATCTCATCCTGTATCCAGACTAGAGGACATATATCATCTTGTATCCAGGCTAGAAGATATACCTCATCTTGTATCCAGGCTACAGGCAGTATCTCATCTTGTATCTAGGTTAGAGGCTGTATCTCATCTCGCACAGGTTTTCAGACACTTTTTGTGGGCATGGCTTACTGCTGCAAGGATTTAGATATATTTATGCCTTTTTTTTTTTAAAATGCCTTTTTTTTTTAAACTGCTGCAAAAATAGGTTGTAAATTTGTTGTAACTTATGTCAATAAATTTATTTGTCATGATCCACGCGTTACAAGGAGTCATGTTCATTATCACCAGATAATAGGTGCCTGTGCCCTGCGGAGTCAGTAACTACTCTGCAGCTGCCCACATAGTGTATACAGGATCTTCTATTATCACCTGTAATGTTTTTTTAGCAATAGCTGTGGGGTAACTCCTCATGAGCCACATCTTTATTTATTCTGCTTGTGTGTAGGTTTCTCCACTAGATGGCATGAGCTCTGCAGCCATTATATAGTGATAGATGTCTCTTCATTATGTGCAGGAGAAGCAGTGATCATTCTCACTCCAGGGTGAATACGTTCATTACCCCAGGCACTCAGGGTATGAAAATAAAAAGTTAAACGTTTTAGAGAAAAGTTTTTAGAAAAATAGTAAAAATGTAGAAAAAAAATATATATATACTTTTTGTCAAGACTTAAAACAAAAACAGAAAAACCTCCTGGTCATCACATCTGCAATGAGCCGAACTATTACGTTTTTTTCCAAGCTCTGACCATCGTAAAAAAAAAACTATCAGCATTGGATTTTTTGTGACTTTTCTCCCCAAAAAAGATATAAAGCAAAAAAAAACAAGCCCTCACACAACTCCCACAACACAAAAATAAGGTTATTTCCCGCAGAATGTAGCAACACAAAAAATGTATTTGAGGGGGTACTATCTCTCCTTACGGAGAGCGTCTTAAGTGGCATGAGGGGGCTTATATTCCATACATGCTCCTCTGGAATTCTGGGAAGAAGGTATGAAAATGAGCTTTTAGCAAGCTCTTCCTTTGATGCCACTAGATGTAAGGTAGCTATTCTAAAAGTCAATGTTCAACCCTTTAAATAGGCCTTGAGACATGACTTGGATAATAAATAAGCCAGCACCTCATCTGCAGACAACTGTTTCCAGGTGATTGCCTCTCATTAGTGCAGAGCAGAGAGTACTGGGTGAGAGGCCTAGGTCAGGATTTGGGGGGTTTAATCTCTCATTAAGGCAGGGGCATTGCTAGGTTAAAACATTCGGGGCTTCAGGCCCAGAATGTACTGCCTGCCAGATAGATACAACTGTATTGCCATCCTCAGGACAGCAATACAATTAGGGTTGCCACCTTTTCTTCAAGTCGAACCCGAACACTTAAGCACCTTTTTTTGGTAAAGTATACACTATGCACGCGGGCGGTGGATCACGACCCATCACCTGGCTTCCTGCTTTCCCGTGAAGATGGCGTTCAAGTGAAAGAACACCGGCTTCAGAGGCAACCTAGCTTCCTGACCAATCAAGAAGAGGGGCGGCGAGTCATGATTTCAATCCGCTTCGTGATTGGCTAGGAAGCCGGATTCACTTTTATGTAGGCAGCGTACCTTCCTGACCTATCAGGAGGCTGGGGCGTGAGTCATGACATACTGCCTAGCTTGCTGATTGGTTAGGAACCAGGCTGCCTAGCAACAAGTAAAGCAGGCTTCCTAGCCAATCAGGAAGCCAGGAGGCGGATGATAACCCACCTCCTGGCTTCCTGATTGCAAAGGAAGTCGGCTGTATGCTTCCTTGGCGCTGCCAGTCAGAGGGACATCTCCCTCCGACTGGAAGTTCCAATATCAGGGAAGGTATTGGAGCATTTAGGCGAGTACAAGTACTCGCCCAAATACTCTGTATCGGCAGCGATATTAGTATCGGTAGTTCGGTACATCTATAGTGCAAATCCATTTTATTGATAGTTGTCATTGAAACGACAAGCGCATTTCTGGGCCTGATGAAGGAGACCCTGCACGGCCCCAAAAGCACTTGTCGATTGAACGACAACTATCAATAAAATGGATATTGCACTAACATGAAATTTGGATGTCTGTATTGGACGATATGTATTATTGCACATAAAAGATGCCCCCACAAAACATGTCACTTGTTAACCTGTGGCATTTTTTTATGGGGGCATGTTTTATGTGCAATACTAACAAGTGCCGTGCTTGTCCACTGCCACCTTCCAATTAATATTTTTTTATTAAACACTGTCTTTAAATTATTTAAATACCTTTTTTTTACTGACTCCCTGACTCTCCTGCATGCACAGGCTGCCAGATAATGATTTCTCCCACGCTTCCTCCCTCTCTCTCTGATGTCACTTCCTCACTAGCAGAAAGAGGGAGAGGGAGTGTCTGAAGACAGCGCCGCCCTGCTAGCATCACTCCGCTGACTGACACGCCGGCTGCTCGTGGTCATCAGCACTCACCGCCCGCCACTCACCGCCAGCTGTCAGGAGCAAGTCTGCAGTTTGAAAGGAATCCTGTGCCCGAGTCTAAGAAATGCTTGTACCCGGGCACAGGAATACAAACCCGTACGGGTTGCAACCCTAAATACAATTGAATCTAATGCCCTGCAAGAGCTGAAGGACCTGTTATGACATCACAGGTCATGTGATCAGTGCTAAATACAGTAGCTGAAAAGGACCTGCGATGATGTCACCACCATGTGACCAGTGCAGGAGAGGATGGCTCAGCAGTGAAGAGAAGTCCTGGGAAGAAGCTGTGGTGAGGTCTGCTACATGAGGACAGGTAAGTGAAGGGGTAGATTACTCAGTGTGAGAGGCAGAGCAATGTTGGGAGTTGTAGTTATTTAACTGGGACTGCATGTTAGGGCTGAAGGGAGGGAAGTTATTTACATGGGACAGTGGGGTGGAGTGATGTTATTTACATGAGACTGAAAGTTGAGGGAGTGATGTTATTTACATGGGAATGCATGTTGAAGGTGGCTGAGGCAGGGTAATGTTATTTACATGGGACGATATGTTGAAGGCTGCTGTGGGAGGGAGTGATATTATTCACATGGGACTTAATGTTGAGTGGTAATGTGATTTACATGGGACTGCATGTTTGAGGTGGCTGGCAAGGGGGTGATTTTATTTACATGGGGCTGTATGTTGAAAGTGACTGGGGGAGGAAGTGATATTATTTACATGGGGCTGAATATTGAGGGGATGATGTTATTTACATGGGACTGTATGTTGAAGGCAGCTGGGGAGGGGGTTATGTTCTTTACATGAGACTATGTTGAAGGCGGCTGGGGAGGGGGTAATGTTATTTACGTGGGACTGTATATTGAGGGGGCAGAAGAGTTGGTGTGATGTTTTTTACATGGGACTGCATTTTAGAGGGGGCTGAAGATATAAAGGGATGTTATTTACAAGGGACTGTAAATTGGAGGGGCTGGAGAGATGGTGTAATGGTATTTACATGTCCGTCTATGGCGGAGAAGGGAAATAATGTTATTTACATGGGACTGTATGGTGGAGGGGCTGAGGAATTATAATTTTTGAGGACAGTAAATGGAGGATTATAACTACAGGGGGCACTGCAGGGGGTATTATAAATACTAGGAGGACTTCAGGGCGAACATTATAACAGTAGGGGGCGATATAAATACTGGGGCACTTCAGGGTGAGCATTATAACAGTAGGGGGCATTATAAATACTGGGGACACTGTGGGGGCATTTTAAATCCAGGAGACATTAGGTGTTCTTATTAGTACTGGGGGCTCTAAACGAGGGACTTATAGATCTGCATTATTTCTACTAAGAGCACTATGGGGGTCTTATTACTACTGAGGGGTCAGTAGATAGCTTTACCACTGGGGGAACAATAGAGGGGTCTTATTTCTACTAGGGGCTCTGTAAGGGCATTATTAATACTGGAGGGCTCTTCAACTAGTGGGGGCACTCTTGGGGAGCATTATCACAGTTGGGGGCACTGTGGGGGGCAGTATTACTAATGAGGGCATTCTAGAAGGGAATTACTATTGGTAGGACTATGAGGAGCACTATTACTATGGGGGGTGCTCATTTTTCTTCATGATAGTATTTTGGGGTACAGAAAAATTAGGACGCTAAGATGTCTGTGTGTCACACTCTGTAGAGATGAGGCGCAGCTGAGAGAAGTTGTCCGGACAGAATGGAGAAGATGATGACAGAAAAGATCTACATCAGAGGAGCTGGATGTGAGAGGTACATGCTGCTGTATAGCTATAGCGGGCTTAGGGGTCGGTTGGTCGAAGAATTGGGCCATATGCATTGGGGCTTGGGCCCCGGATCTTTTGAGACACTAGCAACGCCCCTGCTTTAAGAAGCATGAGGAGGCTTATAAGTCATACACGCTCCTCTGGAATTCTCTGAAGAAAGGATGCAAATCAGCTCTTAGCAAGCTCTGCCTCTGGTGTCACCAGATGTAACGTAGCTATCCTATAAGAGATAGTAACCCCAAATCCTGACCTAGGCCTCTCACCCAGTTAAGCCAGTACTCTCTGCTCTGCACTGATGAGGAGGCAAGCATCGCGAAAGAGCTGTCTGCTGGATTTATTACCCAAGTAATATCCCAATGCCTATTTAAAGGGTTGAACATTGACTTATATGATAGCTGCCTTACATCTGGTGACATCAGAGGCAGAGCTTGCTAAGAGCTGATTTGCATACCTTCAACGCAAAAATGTGTCACATCAGTGGCCTGTGACTGCTACTGCCCAGCTACTTCAGGTGCACACTGGTGCAGCTCCACCCTGCTCAGGCGCCGGTGTCCTGTGTGTTTATTGGAGATATTCTACTCGAACCTTACCTCATTCTGCAGTATTGCAAGGTTTAAACCCTCCTTTGGTTATGTGTGCAGCTGCTATGGTTGAGCTGCAACCAAACCAGTTCCCTACAGAGTACTAGTTCTAGCCTGGACAACCCCACTATGGTAAAGAAGTAACCTCCTGACCAGCAATCAGCAGGAGTTCCTGTCAACCTTCCAAAGCATCTTTGAGGAACCTGGTTATACTACATCTGCTGCTTTACCCCTTCTGTGACTTCACTGGAGCAATCTCACGGTCAGCCAATACGCCATACAGTTCCACAGTCAGGATTCTGAACTGGCATGAAACAACAAGGCCCTGGTGGCAGCTTTCTGTGAGGGTCTGGTTGGATGAATTAAAGGGGTTATCCAAACCATATAATGACCCCTCTAATGCCTGGGCCCCTCTACTGGAACCAAAGGTAGAGGAGTTAAAGGTCACTGGAAGGATGGTTCTAATCTGGGGATTCTCCCCTCACGTATTATCTCGATTTTTCACTTCGTAAATTGGAGGTTAATGTTGGTGGCAATAAAAATCAGGTCATCCAGTTTGAATGGTATCTGCCAGTTCACCTTTAAAGGAGTTATCCAAACCCTCTAATGCCCGGTAGTCAGGTCGCTTCTGATGCCCGCACGGCCGCCTATGCATCTCCCTGTTGAGCGGATCACATTCCTTAACTGGAGTGGACACCTCAGTCTCTCAACATCAGGAAAAGAAAGTAAAGTAC
The DNA here is from genome assembly GCF_014858855.1 of Bufo gargarizans. Classification (NCBI taxonomy): domain Eukaryota; kingdom Metazoa; phylum Chordata; class Amphibia; order Anura; family Bufonidae; genus Bufo; species Bufo gargarizans. Next base: position 700,431,955 of record NC_058081.1, read on the forward strand.
AGACCCCATTAGGCAGATTCGGGTTCCAGGATGTACGTCTTCTTAGGAGCCCAGTCCGATGGCTCCTCAATAGCAACGAAAAATTGGAAAGATGAAGACAGCATCCATTAGTAGCGATGATGAAGTTCTTTAATCCATACAAAATGGTGTTAAACACCCAAAAACATGCGACTTTTCGGCCGACACTCGGCCTTCTTCAAGCATGCATACACATGTACAAACCAAACATTTAAAGCCCAAACCATGTAACATCACTGGGGTTAACCCGGAAATAATTTGCTCTAAACTTGATAATAAGCGATCAAAAACGTTTCACAGCATGTAGTTCATCATAGTATATCCATCAAGTGTCTATAAAGATGTTAGTCACATTTTAGAGCAGTTTCTTACCACCCCAGTGAATAGTGATAAAAAAAGTCCATCTGTAAAGAAACAAAAAGCAGATAAGTAACCATATAATGATCCTTTATATATGATATGAGATCTATAAAAACTGAGTCAACTCAAAATTAGGTACAGGGCATCAAGTTTGTAGATCCACCGTATTTCTTTCTGTTTCAGAATCCTCTCCCTGTCTCCTTCCCGCCTAGGTGGAGGGACATGGTCAATAATTCTATATCTCAGTTCACATTATGTTGAAGCTCCTCAAAGTGTTTGGGTACAGGTAAGTCTAGGGCCTTATTCCGTATCTTTGATTTGTGTTGCCCTATTCTTTCTTTGCAGGCATTGATGGTCTCTCCTACATATAAAAGGCCGCAGGGACATTGTAGTGTATACACTACATAGGGTGTCTGGCATGTGTAATAACCCTTGATCGGGTAAACCTTACCAGTCCTTGGATGTGAAAAAGAATCTCCTTTCTGGATCGAGTTACAGTGGCAACACCGTAAACATGGGAAGTTACTCCTCTTTTTTGCAGTCAGAGTGGTCTGTATCTGTCTCATACTGGGGCCTATATCAGACTTTACTACTCGGTCCTGTAGATTCTAGGGACGTTTGTAGGCCAATAACGGTGGTGTATGTAAGTCAGTAATCTGTGGGAGACCCCTCGGTATTATGTTCCAATTTCTCTTAATAATAATACCTACTTTTATACTTACATTACTTTACGTACTGACGGAAGGTATGTGTCACTGAGGTTCCTGGCCTCTGAAGTAAGAGCCGGTATTGTCAAGTGTCAGCGTCAGCTAGCGCTGGTTGACACGTTGCTATTTTAGTATGGCTGTAAGCTGATTCGGCCTGGCTCTTACTGGGAGTAACCAAAGTGCTAGGTGGGTGGCTGATCCCCACGCTCCAGGCCGGGTCTTTACTGTCCTATATCAAACCCAGCCAGCAGTCTCAGCTGTGTGTGGATTACTGCTTTCTGACAGTGGAGCACTGTCAGTCCCTGGGTGTTTTGGGATCTGAAAACTTGTGCCGTGCAAAAGGGCTGGGAGCCGCATGCTGAGCAACAGGCCCCTAAAGCCTGCTGTGGACCACAGGTGGAGAAACTGCAAACCAGGTGAAGGTAATTTGTTCTGTGGACTTTTCATGGTGTGAAGAAATACCTAGACTGCAAAATGTCACTTTTTGTTTTTCCTTATGTGTGAATAAAACAGTTTAAGTTAAAAACTTTGTAGTTGCCTCTATACTGCGTCCACTAGCCTGTCTACCAGAGCAAATACCCACAGTACTTACAAAGGGTATTTTAGTAGTCTTCTTCCCCTTGTTATTCTGTCCTTTGTCTCTCATTTCTTTTTTACATTTTTCCAAGATGTTATCAGGGAAGCCCCTTTGTTTGAATTTGTCTGTCATGTCTCATAATTTTATTGAACAGATTGCGTCATTATTAGTTATTCTTTTTACCCTAGTGAATTGAGATTTGGGTACTGACTTAATCATATGTCTAGGGTGAAAGCTTTTATAGTGTAACAGACTGTTTCTACCGATTGCTTTTCCAAAAATGTTTGGTTTGTACTGTACATGTGTTAAATGTTAAATGAGTGTCAGCCGAAATGTCGCATCTATTTGGGTGTTTAACACCATTTTGTATGGATTAAAGAACTTCATCATCGCTACTAGTGGATGCTGTCTTCATTTTTCCGGTTTTCAGTCTCTCAACAGTATCCTTAAAGTGTCACGCCGGACGGGATCTCAGACATACAGATAAACCAGCAAACCAGACTCCTGGCGAGAAGCAGGGGAAGGGTCACCTCCTAGCAAATCCCTGACTTCTCTCCCTGCTCTGCTCAGCCCACATTCAAACCTTGATGGTAGGAATGATGTGTCCTCGTGCCTGGGCTAAAACACCCTAGATTCCCTGAGATGGTGAAAAGGGGAATAGGAGCAGCCTGCTCGCACAGAACCTGGATGGGAGAGATGACACCAACACAACCAAGATAGCAAACAACAAAAAACTGAAACCACACTTATCTTTTCTGAGCTGGAACAGACAGCCTTCCTTCCTTCCTTCCTTCCTTGCTTCCAAGACCAGAATGATTTCTATAACCCGCTCAGAGCACTGGGATAGAGTGCTATTTAAACTAATGACCCCACCCAGTGCACCTGATGGGAGGCGGATCCAGCACGGCTCCAAAACAAAACACTAAACATGTGCTGCTATTCTGGCCGACCTCCGCACATAGTCAGAGCAGGGCATGACATAAAGATGGACGAGGATGGGTTAATCGAGCCCTGATATAGTCCATTTCTCACTCGAGGGTGCTATCTAATGGTGTTTACCCTATCCCCAGTCTAAGCTCTCTTTTTCCTCCATGATAATTTGTTTTTGCTTGTGTTGTTTTGTTTGGTTTATTTTCTTTGTTCACCTTCTTCCCTACTCTTATAGGTACTGTAATATCCTCTTGATTCTTGACTACGAAAGGACAGGTCCACCATGGGATTCCGATGCTCCACCTCGGGAGGCTAAGTATCCCCATTTATCGCCTACTTATCGAGATATGTTAATTATTGGAGATACATACCCCCTTTGCCTTATACTCTAAATGATGGCTGACATATGTGTTGCATCATTTAATGTTAGAGGTTTTTATTCTCCCTCAAAGCGTAGTCAGATCTTTTCCTACTTGAAAAGTGAAAAATGCTCTGTCCCGATGCTTCCGGAGACACATTTCAAGTTTAATAGATATCCGAACCTTTCTTATTCTCTATTCTCGCAGTGGTACCACTGCGGTTCTGGGTCCACGGCCTCCAGAGGTGTGAGCATCGGAATTTGGAAAGATCTTCCATTTACATATACCTCCCATGTTCAGGACACGGAGGGTAGATATATTTTGCTTAAAGGAACCATCTCTAATCAGCTATACACATTTGTCAATGTTTACGCTCCTAATGTAAATCAGGTTAGTTGGCTTGACAATGTCTTCTCCTTATTAGAAACGTTTAAGGAAGGTGTGGTAGTGCTTGGATGTGATCTCAGTGTGACTTTGGAACCTACTTCCAGGAAATCTCTGATCTCTGCTAAAGCATTCGGGCATTTAAGGAAAAAATTACATCTGTCTCTATTTGATTTGCTTCTCTCTCAGATCCAGTGCCTGGAAAGCCTCTATTAGTAATCCCTGCTTGACACTCATATTTCTGAATTTACTGATCTACGAGCAACACTGAAGAACCTCCAAAATACTGCTTCAGCTACATTCCCAATTTAAGTATTATGCACATGGAGACAAGGCTTCTAAATTTATGATGCAGCGCATTAAGCAGAGGAAATCACATAACTTTACTCATAATATCAGGATCCCTGTTGGGAGACAACCCTTTCACTATGGATGAAATGGTGGCCGCAATAAAACAACTCCCTAATGGAAAATACCCGGGCCCTGATGGATTCCCTACTTTATACTACCGCACATTTTTATAAAACTTTAGTGTCACACCTACTTTTAGTATGCAATAGCTCCCTGTCTGGTGTTCCATTATCTGTAGATATGACTAGGGCTCACATTTCTCTGATCCCTAAAGAGGGGAAGGATAGGTCTAACTGCTAATTATTGCCCGTTATCCCGGTTAAACTTAGATTTGAAACTTCTGGCCAAAATGTTAGCCGCCCATTTGTCCCAACTTCTCCCTTACTTGATTCATTAAGATCAAGTTGGCTTTATACAAGGTAGGGGGAGCAGGGATAATATAGCTAGAGTTCTAAATGCTATCTTTCAAGAGGCTCAACCACCCTCTAGTCCTGTGATGGCTAACCTTGGCACTACAGCTGTGGTGAAACTACGACTCCCAGCATGCTCCATTTATTTCTACAGATTTCTGAGAGCAGCCAAGCAAGGGGGGGCATCTTGGGAGTTGTAGTTTTACCACAGCTGGAGTGCCAAGGTTAGCCATCACTGCTCTAATCCTTCTCGGTACTGATGCTGAGAAGGCTTTTGACAGAGAAAGGCTACTTTAACACTGCCGTTTTGGTTTAAGTTTCTGAGATCCATCATGGGCTCTCACAAGCGGTCCAAAACGGATCAGTTTTGCCCTAATGCATTCTGAATGGAAAAGGATCCTCTCAGAATGCGTCAGTTTGCCTCTGATCAGTCTCCATTCCTCTCTGGAGGTGGACACCAAAACTCTGCCTGCAGCATTTTGCTGTCCGCTTGACGAAACTGAGCCAAAAGGATCTGTCCTGGCACACAATGTAAGTCAATGGGGACGGATCAGTTTTCTCTGACACAATCTAGCACAATAGAAAAGTGACCCGTCTCCCCTTGACTTTCAATGGAGTTAATGACGGATCCGTCTTGGCTATGTTACAGATAATACAAACGGTTCCGTTCATGATGGATGCATGCGGTTGTATTATTGTAAGGGATATGTTTTTACAGATCCATGGCGGATCCGCCCAAAACGCGAGTGTGAAAGTAGCCTTAGCTGGGATTTTATGCCACAGGCGATGTCGGCATTTGTTCTCCCTGACCCATTTATTAAAGCTGTTTTTTTTTTTTACTCTAATGCTTCGGCCTCAATTATCATCAGTAGCACTCTCTCACCTTCTTTTGTGATTTGAAATGGAACCAGACAAGGAGGTCCCCTGTCTCCTTTATTATTCATGCTATTTATGGAATCCTTATTGCAGGCGGTTAGGAGGGAGAGCGGAATCAAGGAAGTCTTAATGGGCCATCAGGAACATAAGGTCGCTGCTTTTGCAGATGACCTACTGATTATATCCACCAACCCTACAATTTCCCTGCCTTGTGTATACCATATTTTGGAACAGTTTAGCCTTCTCTCCAACTTTAAAATCAATATGAAAACATCTCACATATTAGGCATAGATCTTCCCTGCCCAGTCAAGCACAAATTGATAGCCAATTCTCCTTTTAATTAGCATACCCCCTAAATTATTTACTTGGGAATTAAATTAGAACCTAACCCTCTCACTTTTTTATCTAAATTATACTCCTCTCTTGAAATCAATAACGGATCAGCTCTCCACATTACAAATCCCTATGCTATCTTGGTTCGGCAGAAAGAACATTGTCACATCCCTCATGCTACCTAGACTGACATACCGGCAGGGGTGTATCTATCACAAGGCAAACAAGGCATTTGCCTAGGGCGGCACTTGCCAATGGGGCGGCAAAATGCCTTGTTTGCTTAGTGATAGTTACACAATATGCTAAATATATTTTTTGCTCCTTGTCCGATCCTTCACTATGCGAGCGGTATCGCCGGCGCCGCATAGTGAAAGAGTTGAAAGACTTACTTCCTCCTCCTCCTGACTTACTCCCGACCTCCCCTGCCTTTTGCGTCCATGCGTTGCCGTCCAAGTGCAGAACGGATCCTGCACACGGTCACCGTGAACACTGAGGCCAGGCCCCGGCCACCAATGCACTGATCCCTGAGCCTGCTGTCTTCAAAAACTCTAAGTACTTAAATTACAGTAATTCACAAAAAATCTATTACTTTGTTGTTTTATGGGGTAAGGGGGTTGGGACCCGTTGAGTGGTTAGAGGGGGGAGAAGGGGTGGGTCAAATTTATATTAGGGGGGGTGCCCGAGTTTAGTCTCGCCTAGGGCAGCACAAAACCAAGATACACCACTGCATACCGGCAGTAAGTCTTACCCATCCCCGTGCCAAGATTGTATAACGCTACATTGAAACAGCAAATTCGGGCATTTATATGGGCTGGAAAGAGTGCACGTAAAGTTTATTCCACTCTTAAAAAACCCAAGCCCTATGGAAGGATTGGGTTACCTGATCCGGAGCTTTATGGAAAAGCCATCCTTTTGTCGAGAGTGGTGAACTGGTTTGTTCAGGCCTCATACAGGTGTCTTGGGTGTCTATGGAGCAAATTTCCGATCTCCCTTTACATGCCTCCTAGTGGGAGTACATGACATGCCTCATGTGGATAAGTAATTCAACCCAGTGGTTGGAATGGAGATGGTTTCAGACGTTTCACTGTGCCACCCCCCTACCCTCACCTCTGATTCAAATATGAGACATCTTAGCCCTAGCACCATTAGCTCTGCTTGAGAGTCTACCCAGCTCCATCCGTACTTCTACATTATCGGTATTAGCACCATTCAGTGAGGAGTGTGAGGTCCTGGAGGGGGAAGCTATGTCCCAACATTTTACCTGATAGCAGGTCCAACCCCCCTTTGATCTCATTCCTTCGCTCCGGTTTCCTTCTAAAGTCCTATTCTCCAGCAGAAGCCAGTTTCTTGTTTGTGAAAAAAGATGGGTCTCTCTGGTCGTGCATTTATTATTACAGTTGAAATAAGATAATTATAAAAAATAAATATCCTTTGCTGTTAATCTTTGACAGACTTTATGGTGCCAGGATCTTCTCTAAACTAGATCTATGTGGTGCCTACAACTTGATACGGATCTGAGAAGGGGACAAATGTAAAACCACTTTTAATACTCAAGACTGTCATTATGAATACCTGGTTATAGGGCTGAAACGATTGAATTGAGTAATTCAACACACAAAAAATCCTTGATGCTAATTTTTTGCATCGAGGATTCGTTTGTGTCATTTGAGCACGGAGCGGGAGTGAAGGGCTTGCTATTACTCACCGCTCCGTGGTCACCCGTCGGCCTGCACCGCACTGCACTTTCAGCCCTGACACATCGTCAGGACATATTGCATATAAGCGTCCACTGTGATCTGACGCTGTGTGACGTCAGGACGAGGACGGAGAATAAGATGAAGGAGCTGTGGAGCGGCGCCCCTACAGGAGAGGTAAGTATTTTGTTTCACAGGCGTTGGGGAGATGGTTGGCAGCTAGTGGCACTGAGGAGCAAGCTAGTAGCACTGGGGGACAAGCTGATGGCACTGGGGGACAGCTGATGGCACTGGGGGACAGCTGATGGCACTGGGGGACAAGCTAATGACACTGGGGGGACAAGCTGTTGGCAACGGGGGACAGCTGATGGCACTGGGGGGGAAGCTGATGTGGGACAGCTGATGGCACTGGGGGACAGCTGATGGCACTGGGGGACAAGCTAATGACACTGGGGGGGCAAGCTGTTGGCAACGGGGGGCACCTAATGACACTGGGGGGCAAGCTAATGGCACTGGGGGACAAGCTGATGGCACTGGGGGACAGCTGATGGCACTGGGGGACAGCTGATGGCACTGGGGGACAAGCTAATGACACTGGGGGGGCAAGCTGTTGGCAACGGGGGACAGCTGATGGCACTGGGGGGGAAGCTGATGTGGGACAGCTGATGGCACTGGGGGGAAGCTGGTGGCACTGAGTGGGCAGCTGGTGGCACTGAGGGGGCAGCCGGTGGCACTAGGGGGAGCCTGATGGCATGGGGGGGGTAGCTGATGGCAGGGGAAGCTGATGAGTTTTTATAAAGAAAAACATTGTTTTAATTAGCTTTTTGTTATTAGAGTACTCGATTAATCGTTAGATTAATCGATAGAATACTCGATTACAAAAATAGTCGATAGCTGCAGCCTAGTACCTGGTTATACCATTCAGTCTCAGTAATGCTGCAGCGTTTTTTAAGACTTTGTTAACAAAATCTTTCGGAACCTCAATACCTGCATAGTTGTTTATCTGGATGATATTTTGATCTCGCCAGGCTTGATTCTCATCGTAAACATGTTTGCACCATACTCCAACATGAATAGATGCTAAATTTGAAAAATGTGTCTTCTTCCTTTCCTGGCTATATTATACAGTATCTGGCCAAGCCATACAAATTAATCCCGATCAGTTGTCCACTGTTTTAATTTGACCTTGTGCTACTCGTCTACATGCTATCCAATCTTTCCTGGGCTTCGTAAAGTTTTACAGGTGATTCAAAGCACATTTTTTTACCTTGACCACTCTTATTTGTTACCTTACCTGCAAATAGATGAATGCCAAGGAGTGGACTCCAGAGGCAGAAACTGCCTTCCAGTCTCTTATATAGGCCTTTTTATCTGCATTGATCCTTTGTCACCCAGATGACTCCAAGCAATTCTTTTTGGAGGTATATGCAATCTACATGGGGGCAGGAGCTATGCTAACCCAGAAGGGTACTTTGGGAAAAATGGTCAGTGGCGGTTTCTTCTCAAAGGTCTTCTGTGTGGCAGAACAAAATTATTCATCTGTGACAGAGAGGTACTTACTATCCAGATGGCGCTTGAGGAGTGGCAACACTCGCGAGAGGGAGCCAATCATCCAAGCTTCATTTACACGGACCATAAGAATCTGGCCTCCCTACAGTCTGCACAATTTCACATCCCCGATAGGATCTCTGGTCTTTATTTTTGGCAGGTTTAAATTTTATTTTTCATTTCTGTTCTGCAGATAAAAATACCAAGGTGGATGCTCTGTCCCTGTCCTTCCACTTTGCTGATAAAATTGAGGAGCCCTAGCATATCCTAGATCCTGCCTGCATTGTTCCTGTTGCTCCTGTTCAGTTGAAGGATATCCCGCCTGGACAGATGTTCATTTCTCTAGATATGAGGGGATGACACTGCTTCAAAATTTCTTGCCATCTTGGTCTTCGCAAAACAAACTAATTTAATTTCTCAACATTATTGGTGGCCTACTATTTTTAAGGATGTTCAAGATTTTTTTTTTTTTATAAATCTTTATTATTTTAAGCATAATAAACAAAACAAAATAAGGCACTGCAAGTGCCACAGACAGTACAACCACAAACATAGGGCAATATGTTTTCGGCAGTTCAAAGCAGACACAATTTACAATCAATGTATAGTAACATATACAATCAATACACTGGCATCGGATCAAGAGGAATTGGCTAGAGTAAGCAGCAGACGACCCAGCGTCCCTTTCAATTGGCCCATCAGATACCATTCCGTGAGTGTAAACGGCTTCATAATCAACTGTATCTCCGTATTTGACATACAATATTCAATAAACGGTTTCCATTTTTGAAACAACCCTTTTGCCTGTCGTTCCTTCTCTGCAAGAGAATTTAACCTTTCTATATGAAAAACATGCTTCAATTGCTCAATTATATCTTGTAACCTTGGGGTATCATTTTGAAGCCATTGCCGCAGGATGCTACGTTTCACTACCATGCAAATGGTATGAAACAATCGGGGTATCCCACCTCGCCCAGCCCCACCCTCCCCGTAATGAAATAAATACAGTGTAGGTGATAACGGAAGCTCCCCTCCCCAGATCCCCCGAACCAAAGTCCCTACTTCCTCCCATAGCCTTTTACTATTCGGACAGGTCCAGATCCCATGGAATAAATCAGGGAACCCTATCCCACATTTCGGGCAATTAGTAATTCTGTCTGGTTTAGCTGGATGAGGGGGAATATTAAAACCATAAATAGCTCTGTGCATAAATCTAACCTGGGTGTCCCTCCAAGACTCATTAAGTATATGCCTCCTCACTACTTCCCACCCTTTCACGATCTTTGGCTCAACTTCAACATCACCCAGCTGCTCCGCCCATTTTCCAAAACAGTTACTCCCAGCCCTAATCCCTTCTTCTTTCCGCATATCTGCATATATTGCAGAAATCGAGACCCTCCCACCCCCCAGGTCTAAGATCTTATCCAGAGTGTTCTTCCGTATTTCCTTTTGCACCAACACTAACTGATTCACCACTGCCTCCTTCACTTGAGACCACTGAATAGTCTGAAATGATGACAAAGAAAACTTTGCTATCACTTCCTCCCCAGTCAGCCACCTAGGATCCGACTCATGCAATAAATGTTTCACACACAAAATCCCTTTTCTCCTCCATTCCTCAAACAACTTGTTCCTATTACCCTGTGGGAACTCGGGATTATTCCACAGTGGAAGATGCTTGGAGATTCTGTACGACAACCAGTACTTTTTCCTAAGAATCCTCCATGCAGCTATCGTGTCCTTAACCAATAAAGACTGCTTGATCCAGACAGGAATCACCTGCAACCGTGAATGTAGCAACGCCACCAAAGACCAGGGAGCACAGAATTCCTTTTCCCACAGTAAAGCAGAATAAAAACTAGAGTCATTAATCCAGTCGCAAATATGCCTTGCCATGCACGCCAGATTGTAATTTCTAATGTCCGGAAATGCTATCCCTCCCTGCTCGATTCCCGCCATCAGGGAGCGCATAGGTATCCTAGGTCTCTTGCCATGCCATAAAAAGGTTTTAAAAGCTTTGACAAGTTTGGAGACATCGTCATGTTTTAACAAAATGGGGATAGTTTGCATAGGATAGAGCAACTTAGAAACTGACATCATTTTAATAAGATGATTACGCCCCAGCAATGACAGCGGCAGATCATGCCACCTACGCAATTCTTGAACTATCTTAGTAAGTAATGGGCCATAGTTAAGTCTATATATAGACTCGGGAGTAATCCCCACTTTAATCCCCAAGTAAGTTATATAAGACCGAGCGATAGGTATACCCCCCAACTGATCACATCTTTCCCTCTGCCCCCCACCCTTTAAAAATAGTATCTCGCTTTTTGATTTATTTATCCTCAACCCTGAGAGAAGGCCGAACTCCTCTAATGCCTCCATAATCCTCCCCACATCCCTTTGAGGGTCAGACAAGAAAAGCAAGATATCATCAGCGAACAACGCCGTACGCAGCTGTTTCTTGCCCACCCCCAACCCCTCAAAGAAATCTCCTGAGTCTAGCCATCTGGACAATGGCTCGATAGCCAAATCAAACAGGAGAGGAGACAAGGGGCAACCCTGCCTAGTTCCCCTCTTCAACAAAAAAGAATCTGACACAAAACCCCCTGTACACACCCTTGCCTTTGGACCTAAATACAACCCATCTAATAGAGTGCGAAACAATCCTGTAATGCCCGCCGAATCCAAAGCTAGGCCCAGCCATCCCCAATTAATGCTATCAAAAGCCTTTTCCGTATCTAAAGTGAGGATGGCTGGGTCCCGCCCCCGGTATTCCTCCTTGCCAGCCACAGAAAGAGCTAACAACACTTTTCTCAAATTGGTGACAGCCGCCCTACCTTTAATAAAACCAACCTGTGCAGGGGAGATCAAAGAGGGAAGAACCGCAGCCAACCTATTGGCAAGCAATTTTGATATGATCTTAATGTCATGGTTGATCAGGGAAATTGGTCTATAAGACGCCAATTCCTCCGGATCTTTCCCTGATTTATGAAGCAATGTTATATGCGCCGTGTTCATATGCTCCGACAACGGAGTCCCCTCCACCATAGAAGAATATAGGGACGTCAAATAAGGCACTACCTGAGCATCCAATGCTTTGTAAAAGTCCGCCGTATACCCGTCCGGTCCTGGGGCTTTACCAGAAGGAAAGGATTTTATAGTCGCCTGAACCTCCACTGCCGTCAAAGGGGCATTCAACCCATCCAGCTGCGCAGCTGTCAAAGTTGGTAAGGACATACGCTCCAAAAAAGCCCTCCCCTCTTCCACCCTATCTCCTGTGTTTTGATAAAATGCTTCCATATAACTCTCAAACAGTTTATTGATCTGTTGTGGTCTGTGCTCCCTGGTCCCATCTCCTTTCCTCACCGCCTGAATATGATTCAGAGGGCGCCTACCTTTAGCTAAAGAAGCTAGTAGCTTCCCTGACTTATTGCCAAATCTGTGCAACCTGGCCTCCAACTGAGACCTCTTTGAGATCTCTATCTTCTCTGCCCATTAATCGAAGTCTCTCTTAGCTGAGATCCAGCGTTCTTTAGCAGTCTGGGTCTGGGCCAAGAGAAAGTTACTATATGCTTCCCTTAAACCTGCGCTCGCCTTCTCATACTGACTCCTGGCTATTTTCCTAATGGAGGACACATATGCCATCAACCTGCCCCTCAAGACCACTTTAGCCGTTTCCCAGAATAATATCGGATCATTCACATGCTGCCCATTGTCATCAACAAATTCCATCCACCATCCTTTCAATAATTTTACAAACTCAGCATCCTTCACCTAAATAATTAGGAAACCGCCATATATATTCCCCTCCCCCATTATACACTTCCCTGACATCCATTAGGAGAGGTGAGTGATCCGATATTACCATATCCCCTATAACAATATCAGTCACTCTATGCACCATAGCTGCTGATACAAACAGGTAATCGATTCTGGACCAACTCTTGTGCGCATGAGAATAATGAGTAAATTCCCGACCTTGAGGATTAGCGACCCTCCACATATCCCTAAGGGACAACGACTCGGCAAAGTCCCCCAGAGAATTATGACGACAGATATCACTTGCAGTCCTCCTGTCCTCACGTTGGTTCATTACGGCATTAAAATCCCCCCCTAATACTTTCACACCATGCGTATCCTGCAACAACCTGGTGCATAAAGAGTCAAAGAAGGCTTTCTGGCCCGTGTTGGGTGCATAGATATTATAAAGGCTAATGTCCCCAAACAGGCCCGAAATGTGCAAACGTATCACCCTTCCTGCATCATCTGTTGTCACCGAATGAACAGTATGTGACAAGTGACGACCAATCAAGATTAAGACGCCTGCTTTTCTTTCAACCGCCGCAGAGCCATATACCTCCCCAACCCACAACTTCTTCATCCTGTTGAAGTCCGCCGTCGACAGGTGGGTCTCCTGCAACAAGGCAATATCTGCCTTCAACCTGCGCAAGTGCCTCAGGATTTTCATACGCTTATTGGGGGATTTCAATCCCTTTACATTCCACGAGATTATTCTCATAAATGGATTAGTTACGTAAGACCCACCTGACGACAGGGAACCCCTCCCCCCTGTACTATCACAGTTTGAATAATATCCAAAGAAGCACTGCCTCCCAGCCCGACAGCACTCCATTCCTTGTCATACATTGATTGCTCACAGATTGCCCTAGAACATAAAAAAATAAGCCACCTAGGAACTATGGCTAAGCAATATAAGTAAACTAAATCGAACCACATACTTTAGACACCACAATTAGTTGTAGAACTCCCTTTTTTCTAGCATTAGACGCTCACTACCACCGCCCATTAGCCGATATTGACCAGAGTCACCCGGCGTTATAAAAGTCACAGTAGATACTTCTGTCATAGCGGAAAAAAGAAAAGAAAAAACTCCCACCCCCCTCCCCCAAAGCCATGAAGATAGGACCCAACATTTGGAACATAACCTGACATTAATATCACAGTCCACCCGTCTGCCGTGCGAACTTTGCTCCTGAAGATTTAGGCATCTTATTCATCCTCTGTGGAAGAGACGAGGAAACCTGGTGCACACGACGCCACCCAGAAGCTCCCTGCCGCATGGAAGAGACTTGACGGTCCTCCGCAATATCAACAGCTCCCGGTCCACAATCCGCTTGATTTCGCATAAATTCTTCCGCCTCCCCTGGATCCGTGAACTGTTTAGCGCCACCATCCGACAACTGTATCCGTAAGATAGCAGGATACGCTAACTGAAATCTGGTTCCATTTTTGTAAAGGTTAGAACAGACAGGCCCAAAAGCCCTCCGCTTGCGCGCCACTTCTGCAGAGTAATCGGCAAAAAGTAGGACCTTAGTTCCTCTCAATATTAACGGCTCCCGTCGTGCTCGATAAGCCCTCAAAATGTCCTCCTTATCGGAGTAGTCCAAATACTTGCAAATCGCCTGCCTAGGCCTTTGGTCTGCTCTGGCGTTAACAGACGAACCTTGATCCCTCCAGGGACCCACTCTGTGGGCTCTTTCCACCTTCCGTCTTCCGCCCTGGAGCCCCAGGGCCTGAGGCAATTCTGTTTCAAAAACTCAGGCGAAGTTCTGCCACCGGCACCGATTCAGGCACCCCGACCAATCGCAGATTACTGCGTCTGGACCTATTTTCAAGGTCCTCAACGCGGTCATTCAGTTTCTCAGCAAGTTGGTAAAGATCCCGCATCCTCTGTGCGGTGTCTGTCGCCTCCTCCTCCATGCAGGCCACCCGTTGTTCCACCTCAGACACCCTATGGTCCTGTAAGTCCACCTCCTCCTTCAGCTTATTTAGCGCAGCTTGCAGGGTGGTAGAAAGAGAGGCTATAATATCGGGGGCTAGTTGTTTCGCCACTTCAATAGCCAAAGTTTTAACATCGATCGCCTTACCCGAGGTTTCAAACAGATCCAACTGTGAGTTAACTATCTGAGGATCCTGCTCCTCAGGAGACGCGGGCTTCGGCGAGGGGGGAGGGAACGGCACCATCTTGAGACAGGTCCCACTTGCGCTTTCAGCGTCGGCCGCCGTCTGGGGGAAAGCTTTCTGTCCGCTTCTCAGCAGGTAACGCTCCATACACCTGTCGGGGCTCCACTTCGTCTGAAGCAGCCCTCTCACCACTCCCAGCTGGTCGCTATTAGCAGATATTCTCGGCGGTGGGACGGAGCGGCAATCACCAGCGTCTTCACATGCTAGCGCCGGAACCGGAAGTCCGTTCAAGATTTTGTCGCATGCCCTACCTGTTCCCAGAATAAAATTCTGAGACAAAAACCATCTAGCCTTCCATTGCCTGTGCCCAAAATTCAATGGCAGCATATCGCCATGGATTTCATCACAGATTTGCATTTCTTATCTGCATTCACAGTAATCTGGCAGGTGGTTGATTTTCAAAGATGGCTCATTTCATCCCTCTGTCTGATCTCTCCTTATCCAATCAATTAACTAAACTTTTTGTGGAACATAGTTTGAAGAGCTATCTGCAAGCTTCTGGATGTGGAGCTGGACTTTTCCTCTGCCTATCACCCACAAACCAGTGGACAGGTGAAGTGTATCATCTAGGTCTTGGTCAACTACCTGCGACAATTGGGTCACCTTGCTCCTCTGGGCAGAGTTCTCGTATAATAATCATGTCAGTGAGTGCTCCAAGAGGACTCCGTTTTTCATTGTCTATAGCCAGCAAGTAAGAAACCCTTTTCCAGTACGTGTCTCCTCTTGAGTTCTGACAGCTGACTGTACTTATAGTAACTTTTTTTTAGATCTGGCGGGAGACAAAGACTTCACTGTTACAAGCCTCAGCCTGCTTCAGTCAGGTACGGGTGCCTCTCCACTCACCCTCGGTCAGTCATAGGTGCAAATCTCCAGCAGCAGGCCGGGACTCCAGTGTCTTTGTGTCTATTTTAGATATTCTTCATTGCTGCCTGACTTGACCTGTGCCTGGTTACTGTTTAGACCCTTTGCTGCCTGCTCCTGTTTCTCAGATTTGCAAGTACTCTGCCTGCCCTGACCTCAGCCTGTTACTAACTATGAGTTTGCCTGTCCCTTTGGTGCTGCACACTGGTATCTCTTGACCCTAGTGGGTCAGCTCTCAACCGTACCTGAACTACTCCAGTAGGTATCAGCTTGGTGGCTACCCTGCAGTCCACATAACTGTATAGGGGTTAAATGGTGAAAACCATAGAACTGCCAGGATAACACTCTTAGGTTTAGCCCAAAGTCAAACTGATTGGTTGACACAGGGGTTCTACACCCGCTGACAACAGTAAGTTATTTTTAAAGTGCTTTTATTGTACAGAAGTAGTAAACAAAAAAAAAACTACCAACATTTTGGTATTATTGTAATTATGTGATCAGCAGAACAGTTTCTGCTCAGTCTTAAGAAGAGAAACATGGAAAAAATGTCTTTTTTAATCCCCATTTTTATTTAATAGGGTCTTTTGAGCATTAATTATTCCCTGTTAGTGTTCGCTCCAGTAGGTTTCCACTATTTTTGTCTGCAGGATTTTGTTTTCTGCCAAAAATAACAGATACATGGCAGAAAGGGTTTGTTTTTTACATCACAGTCAGTGGATGATGGAAAATAATCCTTTTTTTCTATTGTTCTATTGCTCTGTCCCAGATTTGTAAACAAAGTGAAGGATCTGTACTCACCGCTTCCTGGTCTTCCGCTTCCTGTCTGCTGTGTAGGGCTGCGCACCATGTGACCTCACTGTGCGCAGCCTTCACAGCTGACAGCCGAGAACCAGGAAGAAGAGAGAGAGCGCTGGTAGTGAGGAGCGGCGACGTCCAGGAGCAGGAGAGGTAAGTTATTTTTTTTATTTTATTTGCGCTGATGGCTGACATGGGGGGGCATGATGGCGGACATGGGGGGGCATGATGGCGGACATGGGGGGGCATGATGGAGGACATGGGGGGGCATGATGGCTGACATGGAGGGCATGATGGCTGACATGGGGGGCTGATGGCTGACATGGGGTGGCATGATGGCTGACATGGGGGGGCATGATGGCTGACATGGGGGGGCATGATGGCTGACATGGGGGGCACGATGGCTGACATGGAGGGCATGATGGCTGACATGGGGGGCTGATGGCTGACATGGGGGGGCATGATGGCTGACATGGGGGGCATGATGGCTGACATGGGGGCACGATGGCTGACATGGGGGGCTGATCTGAGGCACTGGGGGTCTGATATGAGGTCTGATTAACATTGGGGGTCTGATTGGGCTGGGAGCTGAGGTCAGATTAACATTGGGGGTCTGATTGCAGGTCTGACCTGAGGTGTAATGGAAAATATTTTTTTCTTATTATCCATCTTTTATGGGCCGGTGTGTCTTATCGGGCGAAAAATACGGTAATGTATACCACAAGGTATGCAATCAATCCCTTAAAGGGATTGTCCTATGAAAAATAATATACAGTTTTCAAACCAGCACCTGGATCTGATTTTGTAATTGCATGTACAGGGAGTGCAGAATTATTAGGCAAGTTGTATTTTTGAGGATTAATTTTATTATTGAACAACAACCATGTTCTCAATGAACCCAAAAAACTCATTAATATCAAAGCTGAATATTTTTGGAAGTAGTTTTTAGTTTGTTTTTAGTTTTAGCTATTTTAGGGGGATATCTGTGTGTGCAGGTGACTATTACTGTGCATAATTATTAGGCAACTTAACAAAAAACAAATATATACCCATTTCAATTATTTATTTTTACCAGTGAAACCAATATAACATCTCAACATTCACAAATATACATTTCTGACATTCAAAAACAAAAAAACAAATCAGTGACCAATATAGCCACCTTTCTTTGCAAGGACACTCAAAAGCCTGCCATCCATGGATTCTGTCAGTGTTTTGATCTGTTCACCATCCACATTGCGTGCAGCAGCAACCACAGCCTCCCAGACACTGTTCAGAGAGGTGTACTGTTTTCCCTCCTTGTAAATCTCACATTTGATGATGGACCACAGGTTCTCAATGGGGTTCAGATCAGGTGAACAAGGAGGGCATGTCATTAGTTTTTCTTCTTTTATACCCTTTCTTGCCAGCCACGCTGTGGAGTACTTGGACGCGTGTGATGGAGCATTGTCCTGCATGAAAATCATGTTTTTCTTGAAGGATGCAGACTTCTTCCTGTACCACTGCTTGAAGAAGGTGTCTTCCAGAAACTGGCAGTAGGACTGGGAGTTGAGCTTGACTCCATCCTCAACCCGAAAAGGCCCCATAAGCTCATCTTTGATGATACCAGCCCAAACCAGTACTCCACCTCCACCTTGCTGGCGTCTGAGTCGGACTGGAGCTCTCTGCCCTTTACCAATCCAGCCACGGGCCCATCCATCTGGCCCATCAAGACTCACTCTCATTTCATCAGTCCATAAAACCTTAGAAAAATCAGTCTTGAGATATTTCTTGGCCCAGTCTTGACGTTTCAGCTTGTGTGTCTGCAACACGCCAGACCTGCAGGGTATAGCGAAGTGAGGTCACGGTTATGGGCAATCGAGGGTTGCTCACTGTATTGGAGAACCCTGGGCAGGCATGTGGCAGTGAAGGAGAGGTAGACACGGTTCCTCTGGGGCACACTCTGTATGTAGGGACCAGGCCTGATGGTGGATGAGGTGCCCTGGATGTTACGGGTATTTTGAGTGCCTGGGGCAAGGTCCCTTTAAGGTTCGTGACGCCAGTGCCTGTGACGGTGGCACACCGGTTTATAGTTGGAATAAGTGAGGTACACAGGTGGTATAGTGAACCAAACGTTGCTTTACTTAACAGTCCAACTATATACATCAAGATGGTAATGCAGTTCCTTATATCAAGTACTTCCCAAGCAGGCCTCAATACAAATACTGGCAGGTATAATTCGGTGCAAGATATTCAGAGGGTAAATCCACAATACACTCAGAATCAGGTTGTACCTTTCCTCAGAAATAGTGTACACTGTTCTTTTAGAACTCCTGTCTGGCTTTCTATCCCAAGGCCCGGATGCCTGAATGCTGGCTTAAATCCTTGGTAAACATATCTTCCTCTCGTATGGATTCTTGCTTTACTACTTTATAGTTCCTCTGCCCATTAGATTATTTATCTGTGCTGATGACACTGTCTCTGCTTGACTTGAGGGTAACTGCAGGTTTTCTCCCAGGAGGTGCTGTCCTACTACAGGGGTATCTCAACTGAGCTATCCTTAGCCTCAGGAGCGTCAGGCTGACGAGGTGACTCCTCTAGTCCCCTGGAATACACTCGGTCTCCAAGCAGGCTGTACTTCATCTAGCCCCTTGGTGCAGCTAGAAACCAGGACTGTCCAGCTGCATGTCAGGAGGAGGCCCTCAGCATATCTCGGGCTGGTGCCTTCTCACTTCTGTCTCCACAGACTCCTGACTACACAGACTGACCCCTCCCTGTCTAGGCCTGGACATTTATACTAGGGGCTCCCTATCTCCCTCTAGTGTCTGGGAGGCTAAATTACACCCCACTAGGCCTGATAAACATATGACAGGGAAAACATTGCATGTAAAACACACAGTAATTTACATTAAATGCATAGATCAATACAATATCACTGTCCCTTGTGAGTAGAAGTAACACGCTACCCAATTGACCCTTGTGTAGTGCCCACTCCTACCTAGTGGGACACTACATGTCTTGTTCAGTGGTGGTCGTCTTTCAGCCTTTCTTACCTTGGCCATGTCTCTGAGTATTGCACACCTTGTGCTTTTGGGAACTCCAGTGATGTTGCAGCTCTGAAATATGGCCAAACTGGTGGCAAGTGGCATCTTGGCAGCTGCACGCTTGACTTTTCTCAGTTCATGGGCAGTTATTTTGCGCCTTGGTTTTTCCACACGCTTCTTGCGACCCTGTTGACTATTTTGAATGAAACGCTTGATTGTTCGATGATCACGCTTCAGAAGCTTTGCAATTTTAAGAGTGCTGCATCCCTCTGCAAGATATCTCACTATTTTTGACTTTTCTGAGCCTGTCAAGTCCTTCTTTTGACCCATTTTGCCAAAGGAAAGGAAGTTGCCTAATAATTATGCACACCTGATATAGGGTGTTGATGTCATTAGACCACACCCCTTCTCATTACAGAGATGCACATCACCTAATATGCTTAATTGGTAGTAGGCTTTCGAGCCTATACAGCTTGGAGTAAGACAACATGCATAAAGAGGATGATGTGGTCAAAATACTCATTTGCCTAATAATTCTGCACTCCCTGTAATTCAAATTTTTGTATAGCCACTGAGTTATTCAATAAAATGTATCGGCTCACCGGCTCGCTGAGAAGGCCGCACATGGTCAGGCTAATTTCACACCTGCTGTGTTAATTCCAGCGGGCTGTTCATGGTAAGAAGGATGGAATGTCCGCCAGCCGCATTAAATATAACGGGGTCCAGCGGAGATCCACCCACATTCGGGCAGACAATGCAGAGGATCGACCGGACACAAACCGCTGCACACTGAGGTTTGTGTCCAGACGATTCCTGGCATTGTCTGCTGGAACGATAGACAGAACTCACACTGGAGGTGTGAAACTAGCCTCCATTTCTTCCTTTAACTGCTTCCTGAGCTGTGATAGGGAGCGAGATGCAGGAGAATGGACACTCCCCTTGAGCTGCAGCAGAAAGGACATGCCCCTGGTTCTTGCTTTAAAAGAGTGTGATTGTCATGTACTATATGATGCCTGATTTTTTACAATAATCATGGGATAACCCCTTTAAGGACACAGCCAGTTTTTGTTTTTGTTTTTTTGCTTTCTACCTTCCAAGAGCCATAACATTTTCTATTCACATAGAAGCCATATGAAGGTAAATTTTTCATGGGAAATGTGTATTTTTAATGGCATCATTTAATTTGCTATTGCATGTATTGGTAAATGCCATGTTTTTGGGGTTTTGTTTTTACACTATGTGCTGAGACCAATCTCAGTGCATCTTATGGTGAGAAAAATACTGTATATATGTTTGGAAATGGTCCAAATGAAAAGGTCATTGTCAGTATGGGGTCTGTGTCCCCACCGCAGGGTGGCAGATCGCTGTCTGCACATCGCAGCACCATGGGTCCCAGTGCTGGCTTACCGTGTAGGAGACGCAGGCGCCCACCAGCATACCGCCGCATCCGTCCTCACTGCCAGGTGTCATCTGATGCGCTATAGCACGCGCGCGCACCTCTCCCTTTCTTATAGGAGTAAGCAGCTGGTACCTGATTACCGTCCCTACCCAGAGGTAGGACCATTTGTATTTAAGGCAGCTTTACTCATTATGAACTGCCCAAGCGTGGTTGCTGTACCTCTTGACTCCCGCTGAAGCGTCCCACTGTGTCTGTTCATTGGATTTCCTGGATTCTGACCTGCCGTCTGTTTATTGGATCACCTGGATTATAGACCTCTGCACTGTCTGACTATGCATCTGCCCATCGCCTCCTGTAAGTCTGCCCGGATCCAGACCCTGCACTGCCTGACAACGAGACCGCTTACATCTGCACGCTGTATTGCTCTGAACTTTGTGTTGCCTGTATCTGTCAAGTGGCTTTTGAATACTGTCTGCCAGTAAAAACCATCTGTTCCTTTACTCTGCCTTTGTTGGACTCTGTTCACACTACTGCAGGTAGCTGCATTCTGGGTAACTGGTGCAGACACCAGGGTCCTGACTCTGAGAGTCAGCAGTCAGCCATACTGGACTAATTCCCAGTCCTCTATTAGCTGACACAGAGGATCCACATCCTCTGGTCGTAACAGTACGCTTGGGCCATGGATCCTGCTGGCTGTAAACCAGGAATGTCTGAACTACTACAGGAACTTGAACAACAGCGTACCACCCAGAAACAAGTAATAAATTACTTGCAGCATGTAGCTGCTCGCCTGGACTCCCTTTCTACAGCACAGTCTGCACAGGCTCCTACTGCTCCTGCTGTCCCTGTTGCGGCTGTAGCGCAGCCAAGCTTTTCCGGACCACGATTATCTGCTCCGCCCTGTTACAGCGGCAACCCGAAAACCTGTCGCGGGATTCTTAACCAGTGTACAATTCACTTTGAACTGCTTCCTCATCACCGAACTAAAGTGGCGTTCATTATCTCTCATCTCAAGGGTGAGGCTCTGGCCTGGGACGAATCCAATATGGGAGAGATCTGGCCCTATCACCAGTAATGTGGCACTATTTATGGACTCTTTTAAGAGGGTGTTTGAGAAGCCAGGTCGAGCTTCTTCTGCGGCCTCCCCGCTGCTGCACGTCCGTCAAGGAAGCTGGTCGGTGGGCCAATATTGCGATTCAGTTCCGCACCTTAGCGTCTGAAGTTTTGTGGAATGAGGAGGCTTTGGTGGCGGCCTTTTGGGAAGGTTTGTCTGGACTTATTAAGGACGAATTTGCAGGACGTGATGTGCCTACCTCCCTTGAGTCTCTAATCTCTCTGACTATTAAAATCGACATACGGTTTTCTGAGCGAGCTCGGGAGGTCCGTCGGGAAAAAAGATATCCACAACACCTGTTTAAGTCTAATATGTCTGAGCCTCCATTACGCACCTCCTTTTCGGATCCTTAACCCATGCAGGTAAATTCCACTCGGCTCTCGGATGAGCAACGTCGTCTTTGCATGTCTTCTTGACTCTGCCTCTACTGTGATTGTCCGGGTCACCATGTCTGCAACTGTCCCCAGAAGTCGGGAAACTCCAATGCTTAGGATCTTTGGGAGAGGCGGCCCTAGACTCTGGTTCTTGGGGGCATAAAGGTCTCCATATCCACATCCTTGGATTCCGGGTCTGCGGGGAACTTCATACACCAAGCTATGGTGAGTCAATACCACATTCCTGTACGCCTGCTTAAAAATCCCCTGCTGGGGACTGCCGTTAGTGGACAAGTACTGACGGATCCAGTGCGGTTCATCACTGAGCCATTGGAACTGCGGGTGGGGTGGTTACATGTTGAAAAGATTTCTCTATATGTGCTCCCGGAACTATCCCATTCTCTTTTGCTGGGGTTGCCCTGGCTTAGGATGCACAATCCAGTAATCGAGTGGAGCTCTGGAGAGGTTCTTCAATGGGAACAGCTGTGCCAAATCAAGTGCTTGTTCTATTCAACAAAGGGTCTCTATATCCCTCCCTAAAAACCATGGAGGCCTTGCCGGTGGTCTATCATTCCTTTGCGGATGTGTTCGATAAAAAAAAGGCTGAGATACTACCACCCCATCGCCCCTATGACTGCCCAATTGATTTACTACCTGGGACATCTCGTCCTCAGGATCGTGTTTATCCTCTGTCTCCTGCTAAATCGCAGGCTACAGCAGATTACATTAAGGAGAACCTTGAGAGGGGTTTCATCAGGAAGTCTATTTCACCCGCAGGGGCAGGATTCTTTTTTGTGAAAAAGAAAGATGGTCTCTTCGCCCCTGGTCTACCGTGTTCTGAATAGGATCACCATCAAGAATAAATACCCTTTTTACCGTGAATTATTTAATAGACTCCGTGGGGCTCGGATCTTCTCTAAGCTGGACTTGCGGGGGGCATATAATTTAATATGTATTTGTGAGGGTGACGAATGGAAGACAGCTTTTAATACCAGGGATGGCCACTATGAATACCTCGTGATGCCCTTCGGACTCAGTAATGCCTGTCTTCCAGGAGTTTGTCAATGATATTTTTCGAGATCTGCTCTATTCTTGTGTTGTTGTCTATTTGGATGATATTCTTATTTTTTCTAGAGACATCAGAACTCATCACAGGTATGTGGAGATTGTCTTACAATGCTTACGAGAGAATCGTCTGTACGCTAAGTTGGAAAAGTGTGTCTTTGAAAAGTCGTCCCTCCCCTTCCTGGGGTACATCATCTCAGATCATGGTCTCAAAATGGATCCTGGAAAGGTGGCAGCAGTGCTCAACTGACTCCGGCCTGAAGGCAATACAAAGGTTCTTAGGTTTTGCCAATTACTACAATTCATCCATAATTTTTCTATCCTGACATCTCCTATTTCCGGTCTGACCAAGAAGGGTGCCAGACATAAACAATGGTCCCCTGAAGCAGAGTAGGCATTTTCCTCCCTCAAGCAAGCCTTTTTTTCAGCTCCAGTGTTTAGACACCCAGAACCCAACAAACAGTTCTTATTGGAGGTGGACGCATCCTCCGTGGGAGCCAGGGCGGTCCTGTCACAAAAAAAGTCTCAGGTCATATGTCTCTTTGTGGGTTTTTTTCTAAGTTATTTTCCACTGCCAAAAAAAACTATTCTATTGGGGACAGGGAACTCCTAGCAATTAATTCGGCTCTAGACGAACGGCGATATCTACTGGAAGGTTCTAGCCTACCGGTCATAATTAACACCGATCATAAGAACCTGACCTATTTGCAGACAGCTCAACGACTCAATCCTCATCAGGATCGTTGGTCTTTCTTCTTTGCCCGATTTCATTTTCAACTGCATTTTCGGTCCGCTGACAAAAATATCAAAGCGGACGCTCTCTCCATGTCCTTTGAAATCACAGATTCAGAAGACGAACCCCAGTTCATCATTGAACCAACTAAAGTAGTCCCAGTGGCTCCAGTCAACCTGTCCAAGGTTCCCGCACGTAAGATATTTGTTCCAGAATCTAAACAAAGGAAGGTTTTATGGTGGGGGCATGCATCCAAGATTGCTGGCCACCAAGGTCAACGGGGGACTTTGAATCTCATCTCCAGTCATTACTGGTGGGCATTCATAACCGTGGATATTAGAGACTTTGTGGCTTCCTGTACCTTGTGTGCCCAGAATAAGTCTCCCAGACTGAAACCTGCAGGTTTATTATTGCCACTACCGGTACCTGAGGTCCCCTGGCAGCATATTAGTATGGACTTTATAACCGATTTACCTGTCTCCGAGGGCTGTACAGTCATTTGTATTGTCGTTGACCATTTTTCTAAGATATCACACTTTATTCCGCTTCCAGGTCTGCCATCTGCTCCTCGTCTGGCTGAGCTATTCATTTTACATATCTTCCGCCTTCATGGATATTCTCTCCATATCGTTTCAGATAGAGGAGTACAATTCACCTCCCGGTTCTGGAGATCTTTATGTGAATCTCTGAATGTCTCTTTGGACCTATCATCCACAGTCTAACGGCCAGGTGGAACGCATGAACCAAATATTGGTCAGCTTCCTGCGACATTTCACCAATGCCCATCAGGACGACTGGGTAACTGGTGCAGACACCAGGGTCCTGACTCAGAGAGTCAGCAGTCAGCAATATTGGAATAATTACCAGTCCTCTATTAGCTGACACAGAGGATCCACATCCTCTGGTCGTAACAGTCATTACTACAGCAGGACAGGGGAGAGGTGAATACAGTGCTGCCTGTGGTGGCTCTGTACTCACCGCTCCCTTGTCTTCATATGCCTGCTCCGCACGCTGTGCTGTCACCTGCTCACAGCGTGAGAACATCAGCGTGTTCTGTAACCTCACGCCCTGGGACTTCGGGGTATAGTACAGCAGGAAGATGATCACCCGAGTGTCGGCAGTGTCCGGGGCAGAAGAGGTGAGTTTATTTTTTTATTTTTTATTATTTGTCTGATATGAAGTGTGAGAATCACTGGGGGTCTCATCAACACTGCGGTTTTGATTGGGGGTCTGATCTGAGGTCTGAGACACACTGGGAGTCTAAGAATTATTGGGAGTCTGATTGGGGTTCTTATCAACACTGGGAGTCTGATCTGAGGTCTGATGATTATTATTTTTCTTATCCTTTCCCTTTAAAACCTGGTTGTGTCTTATGGGCAGGTGCATCTTATAGATACGGTAGTTTCTACCATGTTTTACTACTAAGTTTTGCATCCCCATATTCTGACAGCTGTAACTCTTCAGAGCTGTATACAGGCTCTTTTTTTATTTTTTGCGGGACAAGCTGTAGTTTCTATAAGTCCCATTTTGGAGTACATATTTTTTGAGGGGAGCAGCTCAGTGGCGTGCCTAGGGTGTTTGGCACCCGAGGTGGTTCCTTTTTTTGGCCCCCTTCCCCAATACTTTAAAAAAATGTCTACCCCCTCACAGTAGTATTGCCCTCATTGTACAACCTTCACAGTAGTTTTGTACAGATGTGTGCCTCCTCACAGTAGTTATGCCCACATTGTGCCCTCTCACAGTAGTTATGCCCACATTGTGCCCCCTCACAGTAATAATGCCCATTGTGTCCTCTTCACAGTAATAATGCCCATCACAGTAATATTTTTATTATTTATTTATTTTATGCACTTATATAGCGCTACTATATTCCGCAGCACTTTTTCAGACATTAGCATCAGGCTGTCCCCAGTGGAGCTTATAATCTAAGGTCCCTATCAGTATGTCTTTGGAGTGTGGAAGGAAACTGGAGTACCCAGAGGAAACCCACGCAAACATGGGGAGAACATACAAACTCCATGCAGATGTTCAAATTCGAACCTAGGACCCCAGCGCTGCAAGGCACCAGTGCTAACCACTGAGCCATCGTGCTTCCCAATAATGCCCATTGTGCTAGTAATGCCCTCTGTGCCCCCTCCATAGTAGAAATCCCCATTGTGCACCCGTCAAAGTATTAATGCCCATTGTGCCCCCTTCACAGTAATAATGCCCATTGTGCCCCTTTCACAGTAATAATACCCACTGTGCCTCCTTCACAGTAATAATGCCCACTGTGTCCCCTTCATTGTAGTAATGCCCTCTGGCTCTGTGCCCCCTCCATAGTAGAAATGCCCATTGTGCCCCCTTTACATTAGTAATGCCCTCTGTGCCCCTCCATAGTAGTAATGCCCTCTGTGTCCCCAGCCCCCAGCTGTTTGAAGAGAGGGCCGCGCTTATATGAGAGCTGCTTTCTCTGTAATGTTCACCTGCTCGCCGTAGCATTTGCATTGATGAGCAGGTAAACAGAGCAGAGAAGGCAGCGCTCGTACGAAAAATAAAGTGGACAACCCCTTTAAAGACATACTTGGAAAACATTACATACAGCGCTACAGAACATACAGGGTCATACAGCCCCACATATGTACCTCTTCCATCCAATGACTTCTCTTCTCTGATGTAGATATTCTCTTTCCTCTTCGTCTCCTGTTAGACCAGACCGCCATGGGGACTTCTTTCAACCGCGCCTCATCTCTGCAGAGTTTAACAAAGAGACATCTTACTTTCCTACTTTTCCATCATCCTCCCACCTTCTCAACACCCCATCCTTCCACCCCCAATACTGTGTCCGCTGTGCCCCCAATACTTTCCTGCAGAAACAGCCCCCCTGAAAATACTGGTACCACACAGATAGTGCGTCAGTACAAAAACACCCCTTTATATTGTGCGCTAGTAATAAAATAAAAAAAACACCTTCCTTTCAGATCAGACCCCCATATAAAACCCTAAATGAGATCCCCCCAATCTCAGACCAAACCCTCTTTAGACCTCTATGTCAGACCCCATATAAGACCTCAGTTTTAGACCTCAGATCAGACCCCCATTAGACCTCCATGTAAGACCCCGACCCAATATCAGACCTCAGATAAGACCCCCATATAAGACCCCCATTAGACCTCCAGACCCACATATCAGACCTCAGACCAGACCCCCATTAGACCTCCAGACCCACATATCAGACCTCAGATTAGACCTCCAGACCCCAAATCAGATCCCCATTAGACCTCCAGACCCCCATTAGACCTCTAGACCCCCAGTCAGACCCCCATTAGACCTCCAGACCCCCAATCAGACCCCCCAGTCAGGCCTTCAGACACACCAGTCAGGCCTCCAGACCCCACAGTCAGACCCCCATTAGACCTCTAGACCCCCCATTAGACCTCCAGACCCCCAATCACATCCCCATTAGACCTCCAGACCCCCATTAGACCTCTAGACCCCCCCAGTCAGACCTCCAGACCCCCATTAGACCTCCAAACCCCCATTAGACCTCCAGACCCCCCAGTCAGACCCTCATTAGACCACTTCAGACCCCCCAGTCAGACCTCCTGACCCCCCCAGTCAGACCTCCTGACCCCCCCATAGACCGCTCCAGACCCCCATTAGACCTCTCCAGACCGCCCCATTAAACCTCCATATCATACCTCAGATTGTAAAATAATAAAGTCACTTACCTCTCCTGTCGCCACTCTCCCTGTTCTGGCTGTCTTCTCTTCTCAGGGCCGGCGCTGCAGTCACCTGACCTCCTGCAGCGTCAGGTCAGAGTGCTCTCTGTACGTCCTGACGCTGCAGGCAGCCAGGACACAGCAGCGCGAGACCTGAGAAGAGCGAGCAGGAGGAGGGGTAAGTACTGTACAGCGCTCACAGCGCTTCTCTCGCCCTCCTCCTGCAGACTTGTGAGTGCTTCCATTATGGAAGCGCTCACTAATATTCCCTTTATAAGATGCACTGCATCTTATAAAGGGAAAAGCAATGAGCGCTTACATCTGTGTGGACATTTTCAGACGCAGTAATGCTAATTCTTCTTCTTATTTTTTATTAACTTGGAAAAGCAGGGTTATTTGAATTTTGTATACTTTTATATTTTTTTATACTTTTCAAAACTTTTTTAACATATTTTACTTGTACAAGCGATCTTCTGATTGACTGTACCATAGACTGCAATTTTTTTGTGTAAATTTGGAGAAGAAGGCTGATTTGAATTTTAAATACTTTTATGTTTTTTATACTTCTCAAACCTTACATGCGATCTTCTGATTGAACCATAGACTGCAAGGTCCCGGGCTGTCATAGCTAGAAACCGATCAGAGCCCCGCAATTTTGCTTCAGGTACACCAATCAGTGGACAGAGGGTGTCCCCTTCTCTGTCTAACCCCACAGATTCTGCAGTTGCTATTGACTGTGGCATCTGAGGGGTTAAATGACCACCATTTATATACGCTGTATCTGCCCCAAAATTATACCATTAAAAGCATAGCTCTTCCCTCAAAACAAAAACCCTCATGTGACTCGAATGAAATAGTTATGGCTCCCAATCCAAATATGACGTTGTTAAAGGGTTAATAATGTTGCTGTTTGGCATGTCTCTTAGGCTACATGCACATGATGCGGATTTCCGTGTATAAAAAACGCAGATTAATACAGTATCAGCAAAGTGAATGAGATAAAAAAAAAATCATGTAGACTTTGCTTCTTTTTTCCATGCAGATATTGACCCCTCGTGGAAGTGCAATGAGCAGGACACTGGTACAGTGGGTCAGCTATGCAGTGGGTCAGGATATCTAGTTCGTGACGCCAATTGCAGCTTGCGCAGGTACTGTAGCAGGGCCCTTTAAGATGTAATAACTCACGTATCAGGTGAGGAATGCCAGAGGGGGATAATGTCTCTGTGTAGTAGGTATGGTGTCAACGTTGTCTCCTACCTGGGTACGGCTGGACTCCTGGATCCTGGCTCACTTGCAATAAAATGAGTGTTGTCAGTAGGAGGAATGAGATCCCGACTTGAAGTATAATGCAACTTGTCTTTACTGGAGGGATGGCAACAGAAATCCAAACGAATTACAGCTTTAGTCTTTAGGTCCCAGCAGGTATTGGCAATTTGTGGCAGGAATCAATATGTATTCTGCTTCTCATCATATGCCTAGTGAATCTGGCAGGTATCTATCTTCTGCTCTGTCTTCTGCTTAGTGTGGGCCTGACTAGCTGAGGAGGTATTTGGCTTCTCCTGGACTCTGGATAAGTACTCACAGGACTGCTCGCAGGGAATGATTCTTCCTGGAGATCTGTAGTTCTGGAGGTGTTGCTTGCTTGTCCACAGTCGAGGCTGAAGGGCTCAGACTGGGAAGAGTGATCCTTGGCCTCAGCTGAGGCTGGATCCTAGGTTGGGATCCCTGTTTCTGGGAGCTCCTACCAACACAGCCTTGCCCAAGCAGAGGGGCTGGTACACTAACTAGAACTTTCTTTCCTCTCCATGAGGCAGAAAGTGGGAACATTCCACACCTCCATAAAGAGGGGGATTGGAATGTACTATTCCAGTCTAGATATGCTAAACTGAACTAAACACATTGCTGCCATCTGCTGGTGTACATGGAAATTACAGCAAAATATATAAAACAGGCCTGAAAAATACATATAATGAAGAATGCAAAGTTAAATTACACCAGATGACAATAAATATGCACCTGACATGATGTAGCAGGGAAACAGAGTTTAGTGACATATTCTGGGATGTTACAGAAGCACTCATCTGCAACATATTAATTATGTTTGCGGATCTTTTGTGCGGATTTCACCCCTTTCAATGGAACGGTCAAAAATCTAATCAGATCTGCACCAAAAACCGCAATTATGTATTGCGACTTTTGGTGCTGAAACGCGCAGGAATCCGCACGGACACTTGGAAAGATCTTCTGCATGTTAACCTGATTTTCGGGCATATTATCGGGGACAATCGTTCCTATGACTGCACGTTCCTGAAAAAAACGGCCTGTCTAAAGGTGCCAAAGATCACCCGATGAATGAGCGAAAAGCTTGTTCATTAGGTAAAACAGTCGTTCATGCGGACACCTATATTATCCTTTCTGGACAGCAGATCGTGCCCTCTAAACAGCACTCCGCTGCCCCGATCAATGTAGCTCTATGAAGACTAGTGGCCATCGCTCGTCCTCAGTGCCCATGCACACGAACGTATGTATTTTGTGGTCTGCAAAAAATGGATCGGCAAAAAATACGGATGACATCCGTGTGCATTCTGTATTTTGCAGAACGGAACAGCTGGCCACTAATATGACAGTCCTATCCTTGTCCGTAATGTAGACAATAATAGGACATGTTCTATTATTTTGCAGAATGGAAATACGGACATACGGAAACCGGATGCACACGTAGTAACTTCCGTTTTTTTGTGGACTTGCTGAAATGAATGGTTCCGCATACGGTCCGCAAAAAAAAGGGAATGGACATGGAAAGAAAATATGTTCGTGTGCATGAGCCCTCATAGTGTGGAGGTGATTGCCGCATGGAAATGCACTGCTTCACCTCCACTAATGAGCAGGCAGTTGTCGGGGAAGGAATTGTGTGCCTGATGGCTGCATGTAACTGGAGCGTTAGCGTGCCATAAGCTGGTTTCCTGAAGATATTAGTGGGTGGAGATGCTGTTACTATAATGACAGACGGTACAGGCTGCTGGTTGTAATTTGCATTTCCTCGTTGCACAGTCCCTTAATATACCGACCTACACCTCTTGTACTTAACGTCATTCAGGAACTACTCTGCGTAAAAACTGTTTGGGGATTTTTGCAGATGAGAAAGTCGCAACCCAGTATATTCCAGTCACATGGAATGAATTCATCCACACACAATACAGCTTCTTGTGTTCCTTATCTGTATATTTCTGAAAGGTCTCATTATGGGCTCCATATCTGTCAGGGGAGCCTAATGGCGGGTTTACATGTCGAGGAGAAGCCGATTATCGGGAAAGAAACGTTCCTTCCTGGCAACTGGCTACTCGTTCACATCGCAGTATGAAAATGAGTGATCGCTTCTGCGAACGTTCGTCCTCATTCAGTTTCTGGGCAGCAGGCCTCTGTTCAGATAGCACGATCTGCTGCCCAGAAATGATAATTGACCTGCCTGCATGAACGACTGTTTTACCCGCTCCTCGTTCATGGGTTGACCGGCTGCACCTTTAGACAGGCAGATTATCGGGATCGAGCTGTGCAAACCACCATAACACTTTCCAAGCCATTGTGTAAATCTACAGAATTCCATCTTATAAAAATAACTAATCATCTATCAAATATAATGATCGAAGATGTAATTTACAGATACAGGGCTGCTGAACCTCTGGCCTAGCGAGGTCTACTCATGGAGTTGCTTCTCATCCTGTGTGCTCTTCGGTTGGGGATAACATATGTAGTAATCAGCACAGCAGGCTGTGAGTCAGGCTTTATTAGTCATATTAAGCTGGATAAAAGCTTGACCAATAAGGCGTTTTTTCAGTATTAATGAACTGAACTCGATTACCATCACCTGCTGTATTTTAAGAATCCTGTAACTGAAGTCCACCCTGCCCTCATAGTGAGAAATAGAGCCGGACTTATCTAAGTGTCCAGTTCACCTAATGACTGGGCATTATACCGGTATATAGTGACATTACAAAACCATGTATCAGTATACATAAGGCAAAGTAAGCATACTGTATATTACCGTACTATACCAAAGAATCGTGTGCAATGGGAATAGCTAGAGAAGCAATCAGTGTGTATGTGTATATATATATATATATATATATAGAGAGAGAGAGAGAGAGAGAGAGACAGTGTGTGTGTGTATATATGTGTATATATATAATACAACAGATAGTGCAGCAGCACAGTCAGACGTTGTGCGCTGGGTGCAATATTCCTCAGAGAGGCTGGCTTGTCCTCCAATATGTATATTCACCAAATGAAGAGGCAGCACTTCCAGTCATGGGTGATAGGGTGACGACCCCAAACTTTATTCCCAGCAACGTTTCGGCCTTCTCTCTGAGGCCTTTGTCAAGCTACAACAATGCTAAAATGTGGGCTCTATATACCCACAATTCATTACAAAATCAGTGCAATTAGTGAAAACCTGTGTGGACAATTAAGTCACATGACCATCCAACATTATAATGTCACATGACTA
Source organism: Bufo gargarizans (assembly GCF_014858855.1). Lineage (NCBI taxonomy): Eukaryota > Metazoa > Chordata > Amphibia > Anura > Bufonidae > Bufo > Bufo gargarizans. The sequence continues at coordinate 700,464,060 of NC_058081.1, forward strand.
TACAAGTGCAAATCTTATTAATATCACATCATAAAACCATCGTACAGCGTATTTCAGACAATAGTCAAAAGTGGATCATACATGATATGTGTCGCATATCATAAATGCGATGTACAGACATCAATATTCAAAATGTTACATCCGGTGTTCACAATCTCATAAGTGATCACAAGTGTACAAACATTAAAGAGTTAAAATCATTATACAGCTGTATCTTATAATTAAAATCGGTGAGACCAACCGTCATGGCGTAGCCCAGTGTGCCTGCTTCAGCGTCTCCCCGTCTGCCAGGCGCATGCGCCGCGACGAGCGTCAAGCGTCACCCTCCACCCATGGCCGCGTCATCACGCACGCTCCCTGGAACGCAACAGCGCCCAGTGGAACGCATCGCTGACGAGGCGGCCACAGGGGGCAGGGAAGAGCATACACCCATCCGGATCGCATTACCAGGCGTCTGGGGGGCGTGTTAGTAGCCTAGGTGACAACATGGACCGCTGTCAAAGAGGGGGACCAGATCATGTCACCCAGCACAATCAAGAGACCGACATTGGATGGAACAGCAACGATGGGTACAATAGGGGTCATCACCATATAATCGGCAAATGTAGCCGAAATGGTGCCTTCACCCCTATTGTCAACAACATTGCTGCCTTCTTAGGCTAATAAGCAGCTATCAAGGGAGGGATCCTTCCCATCTCCTTGCCTAATCCTATAATATGAAAATCGAGGCCGTCTGGCTTACTGATTCCCGGCCAGAAATTGCCTCTCAATTCCTCTGGAATATTTGCCGGTCGGATAGTCTTGACGTGCAGTTAGTAACTTGTCATGGTAGCCCCTCCCGAACAGCAATCCATGGTCACCATCATGCTTGCACACTGGGGTAGTCCATATACGGTCCGGTCCAACTGTAAGACAAAGGTTCTTCTATTTTCCTCAATTCTTTATCTATAGATATAGAGGGAAAAGGGTGTAAGTAGATTCCTACAACATTCTATAACAATAGCATTGTCGTATATCACCCCCATCAAGCAGGATTACTTGTGTCACCCCCACGCCTGGTGAGCAAGTAGCACATTACCTATCCACATAATTCCCATCTGCACTCAGCATTAAGACCTGCGGGCCTAAGCGTACCTAACTTATGTATCCACATAATCTCGCGCTGTTTCAACTTTTTCTCCCTGTCACCTCCCCTTTTGAGTGGGGGGATATGGTCAATCACCCTAAACTTAAGGTCCCTTTCCTTGTGTCCAGCCTCAACAAAATGTTTGGGTACTGGGAGGTCCCTTCGTTTTTGGCGGATCGAGTACCTGTGATAGTTCATTCTCGTCTTAGCATCACATGTAGTCTCCCCAACGTATAGGAGACTACATGGACATGACAACAGGTATACGACGAATGAACTGTCACAGGTCAGATAGTGTCGGATCCCAAATACCTTGTGTGTAACTGGATGCGTGAACGTATCTCCCTTTAGCATATAGCTACAATTTACACAATTCAGACATGGATAGCTTCCGCATTTCTTACGGCCTATATATGTCTGGACTGTGGTTTTCACACCCGCTACCTCTGCTTTTACCAATTTATCTCGTAAGTTCTCAGTTCTCCTGTAGGACATTAAAGGGGGCACTGCAAATTCATTAACATGACCAAGATTACTATATAGTATAGGCCAATGCTTCCTGATGGCCTTGGCCACCTGATCACTGCCCTCTGTATAGGTGGAAATGAATGGTATTCTGGCTTGGTTGATCACTTTCTCAGGTCTCCTCTGATCTAAATCATCTAAATGTTTTTGGACTAATTTTCTTGGGTATCCCCTATGCCGAAACTTGTCAGCCATCTCAGCTAATCTTTTATTTTTCAGTGGAGGATTTTTGACTATGCGTTGGATACGAAGAAATTGACTTCGTGGCAAAGACCTTACCATAGGTCGTGGGTGGCAGCTTTCAAACTTTAAAAGTTTGTTACAATCAGTCGGCTTAATATAAAGGTCTGTTACCAACCTATTGTCCTGTTTCATCACCATGGTGTCCAAAAATTGGACCTGCTCGGTGGAGTGCGTCAGAGTAAACTGGATTTCTGGATCCATATTATTCAAGAATAGATGGAATTGAGCCAATTCATCTTCATCGCCCCCCCAGATGACGAACACGTCATCAATGTATCTCCACCACCCCAGCACATGGCTGAAGTGGTGGGACACATAGACGTGCTCAGTCTCCAGGCCGGCCATGAAGATATTGGCGTACGTGGGCGCCATGTTAGACCCCATAGCGGTTCCACGCTGTTGGAGATAGTAGCCATTTTGGAAAGCAAAATAGTTGTATCTGAGCACCACACCGAGCAGGTCAATAATGAACTCCTTACATACATCAGTATATTGGGTTGTAACCAGACACTTTCTGACAGCCTCCACACCCCTATCATGATTGATAGAGGTGTAGAGGCTGACCACATCAAATGACGCCAGTATAGTCATTGGTGAAATGACCACCTCAGCAATCTTGTCAAGAAAATGACCAGTATCCCGAATATACGATTCAGCTGAAATTGCAAATTGTCGAAGGACCTTATCCAAAAAAATCGCCAAATTGGAAAATACAGATTCCCTCCCGGAGACTATCGGTCTCCCCGGTGGGTTACACATGCTCTTATGAATTTTTGGTAACACGTATATTAGTGGTGTCTTAGGGTGTGTGATCAATAAAAAATTGTATAAAGACTCGTCAATCAGGCCCCCCATCTTGGCATCATCCAGTAATCTGGTGATAATTTTGATCACCTCAAATTTTGGGTCATGGTTGAGACGTCTATATACAAGGGTATCCCCCAATTGTCTCTGTATCTCCGAGATATACCAGGTGGTGTCCATTACAACAACGGCTCCCCCCTTATCTGCGGGTTTCACAGTGAGGGAACCGTTGTTGCATAGTTCATCCAATGCCTGTATCTCAGCAGATGTCATATTGGGGTGCTTCAGAAGGCCATTTTGTGAGGTCTTCCTTAGCTCCTCAATCTCAACTCTTACAGCATTAATATACGTGTCAATAGCTGGACATTTAATCTGTGGCGTGAAATTGCCCTTCACGTGCAGACCCACACCATGAAGTGAAAGTTCACAACCCCTTACATCATTCACATCGGCCATATGTTTATCAGCAAACCAAACTTTCAACTTAATATTCCTAAAAAATTTTTGTAGATCGACTTCAAGCTGAAACCAGTCTATACCCACTGTGGGGCAATATGATAGACCTTTAGATAAAAGATCAGTCTCTGCAACTGTCAAGACATGAGAGGATATATTTACCACCACTGATTTTTCTTCCTCGTGGGCCTGTTCTTTACTACACGTTGTTCTTTTTCTCCATCGGTATTGCCTTTGTCCCCCACGTCTGGTCCTTTTGGATCTGGGGCAGGGCCTAAAAAACGATCATCATGCCGTTGTTCCATCTGCGTGGATCCCATTTCTGTGGTAGATGCTTATCCTCTGGTTGGCATAATTGTTGTTTCTTTTATGATTAGGAGCATTACCATGAGATGGTGGTCGTCTCTGATTTCTCTGTTCTTGCCATGTGTACACATTACCCCGTTTATAATCTTCCTCATCTCTCAACCATTTGCGTCTTTTAATCATTTCTTGCTCTCTCTTATATTTCTCTAGATAGGCAGAGCAATTGGTGAGGTAGGTGTCATAGTCCTGCATGGGGAGAACACTTTTCAATTTGACATCAGCTTTGTCAAGCTGTTCACGTGTCGCTCCCAATTCGAATTGTAGGAACTCAAGATTTAACAATATCACATCCAAGGCATACTTGTTGGAGATTTGTGTGAATTTATGAGCAAATGTGCTATCAGCTGGGAACAGACTCGGCTTGAGTTGGGAGCGCATACCCCTTGGGATTCTGTGGGACCTGTAGTATTCAGCTAGGGTCGCCAAATGCAGCTCCATTGATGCCAATCGTTTCCCATCAGCTTCATAGCCCTTCTTAAGCTCAGTGACAGACGGTGTGGATAGGAATGTGCAGTCACTCACCAGGTCATGGAGGATCCTCTCCTCATCCTGCTTGGTGTAGGAAAATATATCGGGGGGGTCCCGTTCAGTTGTATCAGGCATATTCATTCGGTACAGTGCTGAGCTGCTAAGTCCTTTATATAATACAACAGATAGTGCAGCAGCACAGTCAGACGTTGTGCGCTGGGTGCAATATTCCTCAGAGAGGCTGGCTTGTCCTCCAATATGTATATTCACCAAATGAAGAGGCAGCACTTCCAGTCATGGGTGATAGGGTGACGACCCCAAACTTTATTCCCAGCAACGTTTCGGCCTTCTCTCTGAGGCCTTTGTCAAGCTACAACAATGCTAAAATGTGGGCTCTATATACCCACAATTCATTACAAAATCAGTGCAATTAGTGAAAACCTGTGTGGACAATTAAGTCACATGACCATCCAACATTATAATGTCACATGACTATACAAGTGCAAATCTTATTAATATCACATCATAAAACCATCGTACAGCGTATTTCAGACAATAGTCAAAAGTGGATCATACATGATATGTGTCGCATATCATAAATGCGATGTACAGACATCAATATTCAAAATGTTACATCCGGTGTTCACAATCTCATAAGTGATCACAAGTGTACAAACATTAAAGAGTTAAAATCATTATACAGCTGTATCTTATAATTAAAATCGATGAGACCAACCGTCATGGCGTAGCCCAGTGTGCCTGCTTCAGCGTCTCCCCGTCTGCCAGGCGCATGCGCCGCGACGAGCGTCAAGCGTCACCCTCCACCCATGGCCGCGTCATCACGCACGCTCCCTGGAACGCAACAGCGCCCAGTGGAACGCATCGCTGACGAGGCGGCCACAGGGGGCAGGGCAAGAGCATACACCCATCCGGATCGCATTACCAGGCGTCTGGGGGGCGTGTTAGTAGCCTAGGTGACAACATGGACCGCTGTCAAAGAGGGGGACCAGATCATGTCACCCAGCACAATCAAGAGACCGACATTGGATGGAACAGCAACGATGGGTACAATAGGGGTCATCACCATATAATCGGTAAATGTAGCCGAAATGGTGCCTTCACCCCTATTGTCAACAACATTGCTGCCTTCTTAGGCTAGTAAGCAGCTATCAAGGGAGGGATCCTTCCCATCTCCTTGCCTAATCCTATAATATAGAAACCGAGGCCGTCTGGCTTACTGATTCCCGGCCAGAAATTGCCTCTAAATTCCTCCGGAATATTTGCCGGTCGGATAGTCTTGACGTGCAGTTAGTAACTTGTCATGGTAGCCCCTCCCGAACAGCAATCCATGGTCACCATCATGCTTGCACACTGGGGTAGTCCATATACGGTCCGGTCCAACTGTAAGACAAAGGTTCTTCTAATTTCTCAATTCTTTATCTATAGATATAGAGGGAAAAGGGTGTAAGTAGATTCCTACAACATTCTATAACAATAGCATTGTCGTATATCACCCCCATCAAGCAGGATCGTCACCCCTAGTTTGGGGTCGTCACCCTATCACCCATGACTGGAAGTGCTGCCTCTTCATTTGGTGAATATACATATTGGAGGACAAGCCAGCCTCTCTGAGGAATATTGCACCCAGCGCACAACGTCTGACTGTGCTGCTGCACTATCTGTTGTATTATATAAAGGACTTAGCAGCTCAGCACTGTACCGAATGAATATGCCTGATACAACTGAACGGGACCCCCCCGATATATTTTCCTACACCAAGCAGGATGAGGAGAGGATCCTCCATGACCTGGTGAGTGACTGCACATTCCTATCCACACCATCTGTCACTGAGCTTAAGAAGGGCTATGAAGCTGATGGGAAACGATTGGCATCAATGGAGCTGCATTTGGCGACCCTAGCTGAATACTACAGGTCCCACAGAATCCCAAGGGGTATGCGCTCCCAACTCAAGCCGAGTCTGTTCCCAGCTGATAGCACATTTGCTCACAAATTCACACAAATCTCCAACAAGTATGCCTTGGATGTGATATTGTTAAATCTTGAGTTCCTACAATTCGAATTGGGAGCGACACGTGAACAGCTTGACAAAGCTGATGTCAAATTGAAAAGTGTTCTCCCCATGCAGGACTATGACACCTACCTCACCAATTGCTCTGCCTATCTAGAGAAATATAAGAGAGAGCAAGAAATGATTAAAAGACGCAAATGGTTGAGAGATGAGGAAGATTATAAACGGGGTAATGTGTACACATGGCAAGAACAGAGAAATCAGAGACGACCACCATCTCATGGTAATGCTCCTAATCATAAAAGAAACAACAATTATGCCAACCAGAGGATAACATCTACCACAGAAATGGGATCCACGCAGATGGAACAACGGCATGATGATCGTTTTTTAGGCCCTTCCCCAGATCCAAAAGGACCAGACGTGGGGGACAAAGGCAATACCGATGGAGAAAAAGAACAACGTGTAGTAAAGAACAGGCCCACGAGGAAGAAAAATCAGTGGTGGTAAATATATCCTCTCATGTCTTGACAGTTGCAGAGACTGATCTTTTATCTAAAGGTCTATCATATTGCCCCACAGTGGGTATAGACTGGTTTCAGCTTGAAGTCGATCTACAAAAATTTTTTAGGAATATTAAGTTGAAAGTTTGGTTTGCTGATAAACATATGGCCGATGTGAATGATGTAAGGGGTTGTGAACTTTCACTTCATGGTGTGGGTCTGCACGTGAAGGGCAATTTCACGCCACAGATTAAATGTCCAGCTATTGACACGTATATTAATGCTGTAAGAGTTGAGATTGAGGAGCTAAGGAAGACCTCACAAAATGGCCTTCTGAAGCACCCCAATATGACATCTGCTGAGATACAGGCATTGGATGAACTATGCAACAACGGTTCCCTCACTGTGAAACCCGCAGATAAGGGGGGAGCCGTTGTTGTAATGGACACCACCTGGTATATCTCGGAGATACAGAGACAATTGGGGGATACCCTTGTATATAGACGTCTCAACCATGACCCAAAATTTGAGGTGATCAAAATTATCACCAGATTACTGGATGATGCCAAAATGGGGGGCCTGATTGACGAGTCTTTATACAATTTTTTATTGATCACACACCCTAAGACACCACTAATATACGTGTTACCAAAAATTCATAAGAGCATGTGTAACCCACCGGGGAGACCGATAGTCTCCGGGAGGGAATCTGTATTTTCCAATTTGGCGATTTTTTTGGATAAGGTCCTTCGACAATTTGCAATTTCAGCTGAATCGTATATTCGGGATACTGGTCATTTTCTTGACAAGATTGCTGAGGTGGTCATTTCACCAATGACTATACTGGCGTCATTTGATGTGGTCAGCCTCTACACCTCTATCAATCATGATAGGGGTGTGGAGGCTGTCAGAAAGTGTCTGGTTACAACCCAATATACTGATGTATGTAAGGAGTTCATTATTGACCTGCTCGGTGTGGTGCTCAGATACAACTATTTTGCTTTCCAAAATGGCTACTATCTCCAACAGCGTGGAACCGCTATGGGGTCTAACATGGCGCCCACGTACGCCAATATCTTCATGGCCGGCCTGGAGACTGAGCACGTCTATGTGTCCCACCACTTCAGCCATGTGCTGGGGTGGTGGAGATACATTGATGACGTGTTCGTCATCTGGGGGGGCGATGAAGATGAATTGGCTCAATTCCATCTATTCTTGAATAATATGGATCCAGAAATCCAGTTTACTCTGACGCACTCCACCGAGCAGGTCCAATTTTTGGACACCATGGTGATGAAACAGGACAATAGGTTGGTAACAGACCTTTATATTAAGCCGACTGATTGTAACAAACTTTTAAAGTTTGAAAGCTGCCACCCACGACCTATGGTAAGGTCTTTGCCACGAAGTCAATTTCTTCGTATCCAACGCATAGTGAAAAATCCTCCACTGAAAAATAAAAGATTAGCTGAGATGGCTGACAAGTTTCGGCATAGGGGATACCCAAGAAAATTAGTCCAAAAACATTTAGATGATTTAGATCAGAGGAGACCTGAGAAAGTGATCAACCAAGCCAGAATACCATTCATTTCCACCTATACAGAGGGCAGTGATCAGGTGGCCAAGGCCATCAGGAAGCATTGGCCTATACTATATAGTAATCTTGGTCATGTTAATGAATTTGCAGTGCCCCCTTTAATGTCCTACAGGAGAACTGAGAACTTACGAGATAAATTGGTAAAAGCAGAGGTAGCGGGTGTGAAAACCACAGTCCAGACATATATAGGCCGTAAGAAATGCGGAAGCTATCCATGTCTGAATTGTGTAAATTGTAGCTATATGCTAAAGGGAGATACGTTCACGCATCCAGTTACACACAAGGTATTTGGGATCCGACACTATCTGACCTGTGACAGTTCATTCGTCGTATACCTGTTGTCATGTCCATGTAGTCTCCTATACGTTGGGGAGACTACATGTGATGCTAAGACGAGAATGAACTATCACAGGTACTCGATCCGCCAAAAACGAAGGGACCTCCCAGTACCCAAACATTTTGTTGAGGCTGGACACAAGGAAAGGGACCTTAAGTTTAGGGTGATTGACCATATCCCCCCACTCAAAAGGGGAGGTGACAGGGAGAAAAAGTTGAAACAGCGCGAGATTATGTGGATACATAAGTTAGGTACGCTTAGGCCCGCAGGTCTTAATGCTGAGTGCAGATGGGAATTATGTGGATAGGTAATGTGCTACTTGCTCACCAGGCGTGGGGGTGACACAAGTAATCCTGCTTGATGGGGGTGATATACGACAATGCTATTGTTATAGAATGTTGTAGGAATCTACTTACACCCTTTTCCCTCTATATCTATAGATAAGAATTGAGAAAATAGAAGAACCTTTGTCTTACAGTTGGACCGGACCGTATATGGACTACCCCAGTGTGCAAGCATGATGGTGACCATGGATTGCTGTTCGGGAGGGGCTATAATGACAATTCACACACCGCACGTCAAGAAAATCCGACCGACATCGATTTTTTCTGTGATGATATGAGAGGCAATTATTAGCTGGGAATCTATATGCCAGATGGCCTCTTTGTCTTTCCCAAAGTATCAAAGCAGGGAGATGGGAAGGATTTCCCCCATTGTATCTGCATATTAGCTAATGATGACTGTATTGATGTGGACATGGGGGAATGCACCACTACGGCTATATGTACTGATAGTCTGGTGGTGGCCCCTATTGAACACATCGCTACACTCTATCGTAGGTCGGTTTGTTGATTGTGCTGAATGACATTGTCTTGTCCCCCTCCGGGATAGCCATCTATGTCGTCACCTTGGTTACTAACACGCCCCCTAGACGCCCGGTGAGGCGATCCGGACGTGTGTCTGCCTTTGCCCTGCCCCCTGAGGGCCGCTCCATCAGTGATGCGTTCCACTGGGCGACCGTTGCGCTCCAGGGAGCGTGCGTGATGACGCGGCCGTGAGGGGAGGGTGACGCTTGACGCTCGTCGCGGCGCATGCGCCTGGTAGACGGGGAGACGCTGAAGCAGGCACACTGGGCTACGCCATGACGGTTGGTCTCACCGATTTTAATTATAAGATACAGCTGTATAATGATTTTAACTCTTTAATGTTTGTACACTTGTGATCACTTATGAGATTGTGAACACCGGATGTAACATTTTGAATATTGATGTCTGTACATCGCATTTATGATATGCGACACATATCATGTATGATCCACTTTTGACTATTGTCTGAAATACGCTGTACGATGGTTTTATGATGTGATATTAATAAGATTTGCACTTGTATAGTCATGTGACATTATAATGTTGGATGGTCATGTGACTTAATTGTCCACACAGGTTTTCACTAATTGCACTGATTTTGTAATGAATTGTGGGTATATAGAGCCCACATTTTAGCATTGTTGTAGCTTGACAAAGGCCTCAGAGAGAAGGCCGAAACGTTGCTGGGAATAAAGTTTGGGGTCGTCACCCTATCACCCATGACTGGAAGTGCTGCCTCTTCATTTGGTGAATATGTGTATATATATATATATATATATATATATATATATATATACAGAGAGAGAGAAAGAGATTATATATACAGTACAGACCAAAAGTTTGGACACACCTTCTCATTCAAAGAGTTTTCTTTATTTTCATGACTATGAAAATTGTAGAGTCACACTGAAAGCATCAAAACTATGAATTAACACGTGTGGAATTATATACATAACAAAAAAGTGTGAAACAACTGAAAATATGTCATATTCTAGGTTCTTCAAAGTAGCCACCTTTTGCTTTGATTATTGCTTTGCACACTCTTGGCATTCTCTTGATGAGCTTCAAGAGGTAGTCACCTGAAATGGTCTTCACTTCACAGGTGTGCCCTGTCAGGTTTAATAAGTGGGATTTCTTGCCTTATAAATGGGGTTGGGACCATCAGTTGCGTTGTGAAGAAGTCAGTGGATACACAGCTGATAGTCCTACTTAATAGACTGTTAGAATTTGTATTATGGCAAGAAAAAAGAAGCCAAGTAAAGAAAAACGAGTGGCCATCATTACTTTAAGAAATGAAGGTCAGTCAGTCCGAAAAATTGGGAAAACTTTGAAAGTGTCCCCAAGTGCAGTCACAAAAACCATCAAGCGCTACAAAGAAACTGGCTCACATGCGGACCGCTCCAGGAAAGGAAGACCAAGAGTCACCTCTGCTGCGGAGGATAAGTTAATCCGAGTCACCAGCCTCAGAAATCGCAGGTTAACAGCAGCTCAGATTAGAGACCAGGTCAATGCCACACAGAGTTCTAGCAGCAGACACATCTCTAGAACAACTGTTAAGAGGAGACTGTGTGAATCAGGCCTTCATGGTAGAATATCTGCTAGGAAACCACTGCTAAGGACAGGCAACAAGCAGAAGAGACTTGTTTGGGCTAAAGAACACAAGGAATGGACATTAGACCAGTGGAAATCTGTGCTTTGGTCTGATGAGTCCAAATTTGAGATCTTTGGTTCTAACCACCGTGTCTTTGTGCGACGCAGAAAAGGTGAACGGATGGACTCTACATGCCTGGTTCCCACCGTGAAGCATGGAGGAGGTGATGTGATGGTGTGGGGGTGCTTTGCTGGTGACACTGTTGGGGATTTATTCAAAATTGAAGGCATACTGAACCAGCATGGCTACCACAGCATCTTGCAGCGGCATGCTATTCCATCCGGTTTGCGTTTAGTTGGACCATCATTTATTTTTCAACAGGACAATGACCCCAAACACGCCTCCAGGCTGTGTAAGGGCTATTTGACCATGAAGGAGAGTGATGGGGTGCTGCGCCAGAAGACCTGGCCTCCACAGTCACCGGACCTGAACCCAATCGAGATGGTTTGGGGTGAGCTGGACCGTAGAGTGAAGGCAAAAGGGCCAACAAATGCTAAGCATCTCTGGGAACTTCTTCAAGACTGTTGGAAGACCATTTCAGGTGACTACCTCTTGAAGCTCATCAAGAGAATGCCAAGAGTGTGCAAAGCAGTAATCAAAGCAAAAGGTGGCTACTTTGAATAACCTAGAATATGACATATTTTCAGTTGTTTCACACTTTTTTGTTATGTATATAATTCCACTTGTGTTAATTCATAGTTTTGATGCCTTCAGTGTGAATCTACAATTTTCATAGTCATGAAAATAAAGAAAACTCTTTGAATGAGAAGGTGTGTCCAAACTTTTGGTCTGTACTGTATATATACACAGTGGATATAAAATGTCAGGTTTCTGTGATGTAAAAAAATTAGACAAAGATAAATCATTTCAGAACTTTTTCCACCTTTAATGTGACCTATAAACTGTACCACTCAATTGAAAAACAAACTGACATCTTTTACGTGAAGCGAAGAAAAAATAGTAAAATAAAAATAATTTTGTTGTATAAGTGTGCACACCCTTAAACTAATACTTTGTTAAAGCACCTTTTGATTTTATTACAGCACTCAGTCTTTTTGGGTAGGAGTCTATCAGCATGGCACATTTTGACTTGGCAAGATTTGCCCACTCTTCTTTGCAAAAACACTCCAAATCTGTCAGATTGCGAGGGCATCTCCTGGGCACAGCCCTCTTCAGATCACCCCACAGATTTGCAATCGGATTCAGGTCTGGGCTCTGGCTGGGCCATTCCAAAACTTTAATCTTCTTCTGGTGAAGCCATTCCTTTGTTGATTTGGATGTATGCTTTGAGTCGTTGTCATGCTGAAAGATGAAGTTCCTCTTCATGTTCAGCTTTCTAGCAGAAGCCTGAAGGTTTTGTGCCAATATTGACTGGTATTTGGAACTGTTCATAATTCCCTCTAGCTTAACTAAGGCCCCAGTTCCAGCTGAAAAAAAACAGCCCCTTGGCATGATGCTGCCATCACCATGCTTCACTGTGGGGATGGTGTTCTTTTGGTGATGGGCAGTGTTGTTTTTGCGCCAAACATATCTTTTGGAATTATGGCCTAAAAGTTCCACCTTGGTTTCATCAGACCATAACACCTTTTCCCACATGCTTTTGGGAGACTTCAGATGTGTTTTTGCAAACTGTAGCCTGGCTTGGATGTTTTTCTTCGTAAGAAAAGGCTTTCGTCTTGCCACCCTACCCCATAGCCCAGACATATGAGGAATACGGGAGATTGTTGTCACATGTACCACACAGCCAGTACTTGCCACATATTCCTGTAGCTCCTTTAATGTTGCTGTAGGCCTCTTGGTAGCCTCCTAAACCAGTTTTCTTCTCGTCTTTTCATCAATTTTGGAGGGACATCCAGTTCTTGGTAATGTCACTGTTGTGCCATATTTTCTCCACTTGATGATGACTGTCTTCACTGTGTTCCATGGTATATCTAATGCCTTGGAAATTCTTTTGTACCCTTCTCCTGACTGATACCATCTAACAATGAGATCCCTCTGATGCTTTGGAAGCTCTCTGTGGACCATGGCTTCTGCTGGGGGATGTGACTAAGAAAACTTCAGGAAAGACCAACTAGAGCAGCTGAACTTTATTTAGGGTTAATCAGAGGCACTTCACATTATGGCCGGTGTATGCTGACTACTATTTAACAGGATTCTGAATGTGATGGCTTAATTCTGAACACAACTACATCCCCAGTTGCAACCACATTATTTTAGTTTTTTTTTGTTTTCTTCCCTCCACCTAAAAGATTTCAGTTTGTTTTTCAATTGAGTTTATAGGTCACATTAAAGGTGGAAAAAGTTCTGAAATAATTTATCTTTGTCTAATTTTTTTTGCATCACAGAAACCTGACATTTTAACAGGGGTGTGTAGAGTTTTTATATCCACTATATGTATACATATATATATATATTTACTCTATGTCGAGTCTCTTTTGTGGTTTTTAAAGACTAGGTAGATGGGCTATATAAAAAATAAAATTATATCTTTTGGATGAGCTGTACCTCTGTAACTGGAAATTAGAAAAGCATATGTCTAATTCACCAAAGTACAGCGATCCTGAGGGTATATGTGGAATTGGTACATCAGTGCAGAAAAGGGAAAAACCAAAGAGCGAACTATCAAATCAGAAAAACAACATTTCCCTTTGCCATACCATTATTTAAATGACGCCTGTTTGCTGAGTAAAAATCTCCAGACCACTATTGAGGCATTTAGAGTAGGATATGTGAGTAAAAGATTATTTGGGTTCATAGAGTGAAACAGGAAATGAGAGACTAGGGCCAGTTTCACACAACCCGGGAAACATACTCCATATGATGACTGTATTTCTCGGACTTCAGTGGCTCTACTGCGTCCTGAACTCACAGCATCTTATTGTTATATAATGTTGTTTTCAGTTGCCTTACTGCGGGTCTGTTGTACTGTACTCACATAATGTCATCAGTACAGTACAATATACCTACAGTAAGGCAGGAACACACAGCATTATAAATCTTTATGATGCTGTGAGTTTGGGGCCGAGCAGCAGTGTTCAGTCCAGGAAATACAGCCATCACATGGAGCATGTTTCCCAGACTGACTAAGCTTGTGTGAAATCGGTCTAACGGAGAACCTCCATAAAAATAAGTTCTGTAGAGAGCCAACAAGAGCCACCGAAGTCCGACCACCAGGGATGAAATTTATTAAGGATAATGTTGTAGTAGTAGGTAAAAAGATTGGGAACTCCCGTTCCTTGCCTATTCTTGTGGACATATGACGGAGAAGCAGGCTTACATCATCCCCAGATTTTAAAAAAATGCAACTAATATGGGCTGTTTTTGAGATTGGGAGCAAAGCTTTCTGTTAGGTAAGGAATTGAGTGTTCTTCCCACAGATAAGGAAACTCCTTGGAAATACACTCTTAAAGAGATTGTGAAATATGTAGGGTACTCCTAATAGTTTAGGTTTACCTGCATTGATACTAATAGGATACTAAACCGAAATTAGCAAGCATTTGAGATATTAAAGGGTCAGTTAAAGTCAGGTTTATATCATCAGCAAACCTATTTAATGTTGCCAAGGTCCTTCACGGATACGTCTCACTTCATCACCAAGGTAAAAAGTAGAGGGGGTAAAGTCCTTTTAAGGACTGGTATAGGTGTGCTATCAATAGGTGTGACATACTGAGGGGTGTGATATACTTATAATATAATTCCCATCCATTCCCAGACCTTACCAATGCGCAGAATCACATGGTCCATCACATGATCTTTTACCATGGTGATGGATCATGTGATGACCGGAGTGACGTCACCACAGGTCCTTTTCCTGCACACAGCACAGAAGACAGACAGAAGAGATGCCGGGCTGCGCGAGCAAGTGGATTAAGGTGAGTTAAATTTTTTATTTAAATTTTTTAACCCCTTCAGCGCTATTGTACTATGCATTCTGTATTCAGAATGCTATTATTTTCCCTTATAACCACGTTATAAGGGAAAATTATACAATCTACAGAACACTGATCCCAAGCCCGAACTTCTCTGAAGAAGTTCGGGTTTGGGGACCAAACATGGTGATTTTTCTCACACGCGTGCAAAACGCATTACAATGTTTTGCACTCGCGCTGAAAAATCTGGCATGTTCCCGCAACGCCCGTCTGAAAGAGGCCATACAACTTAGGCATCAGACACCCAGGCGTTAATCAAGTAGCCTTTTAATCTGATGATTGTATTACAAGATGTTGCAGGGTAATCCAGATGGTAAAAAAATTATGCCAACAATAAACTCCTAGCTCAGAAAATGGCTGCTGCTACTCAGAAGCTGAGCACACAATGAGCAAGACATCACTGGAAAAACAGTGTCGTGTCATTGATCAAGCCGTCGAGGAGCAGGAAGGTGAGGAAGTCGCAATGCTGAATGAATTCCCAGGGGGGGCTACTCCATCTGAGACAAGTCAGCAAGATTCTGAAGAGGAGTCAGAGGAGCATGGTGGCTGGGGGGAGGAGAAGGAGGAGCAAGAAGAACTTTTCGGGGATCCCTGGTGTTGTCCGTGGCTGGGGGGAGGAGACCGAGGACGACATTCTCCTGGGCGATGAGCAGGAGCCAGGGCGCTCCACCGCTCCCAATTTAGTGAAAATGGGGACCCTTATGCTCCAGTGTTTGAAGAGGGACCCCCGTATAAAAAGCATAAAGGTCAATGACCTGTATTGGGTGGCAACGTACTTAGACCCCTGGTACAAACACAAAATGGCGGACATGTTACCAGCATCACAAAGGGCTGGCAGAATGCAGCATTTCCAGGCCTTGCTGCGAGAGATGCTGCATTCTGCTGTTGCGGGCACTGGCAGAGAAATTTCCACCCACAGCGAAACAGGTGCGGGTACCAATCCTACCGCGCCTGCAAAAAGATGGCGGTTTGAAGATGTGTTGGTCACTTCGGATATGAGATCATTCTTGCAGCCAACCCATCGACAGCCGCCCTCCGGATCCAGCCTCAGGGAACACCTAGACCAACAGGTGTCCGATTACATCGGGTAACGGACGATATGGACTCTCTGAGAAGCGAGGAACCCCTTGACTACTGGGTGTGCAGGCTTGACCTGTGGCCAGAGCTGGCACAATTTGCCATGGAACTATTGGCTTGCCCCTCGTCGAATGTCCTGTCCGAAAAGACGTTCAGCACAGCAAGGCACATTTTTGAGAGTTTCCATTTAAGACGCGTAAAAATGGCCTCTGATTAAAATACATATTTTTTGTGGAAATTTTTGCCAATGACCCCCCTCTGGTATGTCACTGTCCGTGTTGTGGGACTATTTGTGTACTTCTAGTAAGTGTTTGCTGGCTGCAAATATGACCTGAAGGTTTTTTAGGTTCGCCTGCCATTAAAGTGAATGGGGCCTGCCACGAAAGTGCGGTTTGCGAACATTTGATGTTTGTACATCACTATAGCTAGCCATACCCATTTCCCCACCCATATTTCAAAACTAGAGAGAGTGGTGTAAAAATGGAAAAAGTCACAAAATGTTTGCATAAGTGGACTCAAAAAGTTGTAAAAGTCTAATTTTATGACTTTTTGAAGCCAAAATTCTGGAGTAAAGGCATGATAAATCAGGGCCTAGATCTTTAATCTGGGCTACATTAGAAGAGGTTTCTTTAAATTTTTGTTTTTTATGTTGGGACCTCTGTTGAATTAAGACCCTCTTTAATTACGGCATTGTCGACACACCAAAGAGAAAAATTATCTATAAGCACTCTCATCATTAAATGAGAAATAATCTCTTATGGAGGATATCACTCTCTCTTGAAATTCCCAGGGTTTTGAGAATGAAGATGTTAATGAATGGAAAATACTTTCAGGGTCAAATAACGCTAGCTGAAGATAAATTAGGGAGTGTCGACCAGGTGGCCACATCAGTTTCAGGGGATTGTATGTTAGAAAGAGAACAGTGGTCTACTAGAAAAATATTTTTTTGCAAAGGTGCGATGTCAAGCAGAACAGAATCGCGCATGTCAGCTCCAAACCCCCCCCCCCCCCAAACTAGCGCAAGCAGCGTATATATTGTAAGTGACACTGAATCAGATTATGTAATTTTTATCTTCATATTCGTTTGCATTCTGACGCTGTGCTCCCATAAACCTGCAGTAAAATGTATTGAGAGCAATCCTTGAGTCCTCTTGGATGAGCTCTTGAGTCCTCTCGCATATTACTGTCAGTTTGTGGGAGCATAGAGTCTATTCAACACTTGCTTATTACCTTAAACCGTCGTTCAATTCTTTGGTGTGAAGCCAAAGTCCGTGGAATCCATTGCTTTGTCAAGAACCATATTGAAACCTCCACAGACGAGCAACTTCCCTGCTAGAACTTTATTACCTTATGGAGAGTTTTATTTGAAAAGCGTTAGGTGCATAAATGTTTACTATGGTAATATGGCAATCATTATTTTTCAGGCCAGTGCAAGAAACTTCCAAACATCATCTACCAATGAATCCACATCTGAATCTGAAAATTAGGTGTGTCTCTTACCACTAGGTGTGGAAATTTCAAGTGGCAGAATTTAGGACATTGAGATCTGGAAAGGTGAGTTTCTTGCAGACATTGTATGTCTGGATTGTGGACAAACCATCTGGTCATGCAGACAACTTCTTAAAGGGTGAGTTTAGCCTTCTAGTGTTTAACGTCATAACCTGAAGGACGATAATTTTATATCAAACCAGACACCCCCCCCCCCCCCCTACAGAAAGGAAAGCGTTAAAATATGCTCTGTAATGTAATAAAACGTAAAGAAACAGTGGCACGATCTGCCCGCAAATGATGATTTAGGTGACCACATGAATGATCTTATTACCCAACGATAGATGTTTTCTCTCGTTTATCGGGTAATTAGCGGCACCTTTACAGCGGCAGATTATCGCTAGCGAGCATTCGTACCAATGCTTGATAGTAATAATCTGCCCGATCTTTGGGCAGTGTAGAGGGGCCTTTAAACAATACAGTTGCAGCACCTGCTCAGTTGGGAGGTAAAGTTTATCCAGATGTGAACTCTACGTCCTGTAAATGAAAGTCAACAAGGAACATAACTCAACTGGACTATTTCTTGGAAACCCATTCTGGAGAAGGGCGTCCAGGACTTTTCTTATTAGCATGGGAGTCTTGATTTGAGGTGGAAATTCTCGACTTCAGAAACAATTCTACGCCATCTTCAGGTTTGTGGAGAGCATAAGTAGTGCCATCTTTATGTACCAGGAACTTTGTGGGGGATCCCCACTTGTAGCAACTTGTCACAAAGGAATTTTTTCCTGGCCTGGATTGTAGATTGGGATAGGTCTGCATACAGATGAATATGTTGTTGAAGCTTTCTAGAAGCAGACACAAGGGATTCTTTATATGGAAAAGTGAATGTTGGCTAATATATCCCTAAATATTTTATCAGAGAGATTTGGGCTTCAAATCCTGAAGATGGCAGCTGTTA
The DNA here is from genome assembly GCF_014858855.1 of Bufo gargarizans. Taxonomy (NCBI): domain Eukaryota; kingdom Metazoa; phylum Chordata; class Amphibia; order Anura; family Bufonidae; genus Bufo; species Bufo gargarizans. The sequence continues at coordinate 700,482,483 of NC_058081.1, forward strand.
AGAATATTGCAATGGCGGCTTGCGGGGGAATAGATCACTGACATCTTGGCTGTGTCCTCATCAACTATGAGTGAGAGGAGTCCTCTATGAGGCTCATGCACTTCATTGGGTGTGAGGTGGATGAGGAGAGTGATAGTGACTTACTCTATCAAAGAGGTTGCGATCTCTCCTCTTGCTCTTTATTTCTGTATGTGTCTGCCGGAGAGTGAGGGGAAGACTCTGAAGTCTGCCCTGTAATAGCGCCAATGAACGATTCGTCAATCAGGTGAGTGGGACTAGTCTTGCCGTATCACTCGGGGTCACCATGAGGGCCAATGTGTCCTGGGGAATCAGCCCAGTTTTAAAGCCCCTTTACACTGCTCAATTGAGCAGATGATTGTCGGTAAGGAAGCGTTTGTATGCAGAACCATTTACATGCAGCGATCTACACAGTATGGGGAGGAGCGATCACTAATTCCGTCGCTCATTGTTTGCTGGCAGGAGAGGCTGTTCAGACAGCACGATCTGCTGCTGGCAAACGATGCTTTAGGTGACCGCATGAACGATCCTATTACCCTGAATAATCCTTTTGAGCTTCATCATATTCATTTATGTCCTAAATGGAAGCAGTATGAATGGTGATTTCTACAAACTGGATTCCCAAAAAGTTGGGACACTATACAAATCGTGAATAAAAACTGAATGCAATGATGTGGAGGTGCCAACTTCTAATATTTTATTCAGAATAGAACATAAATCACGGAACAAAAGTTTAAACTGAGAAAATGTACCATTTTAAGGGAAAAATATGTTGAATCAGAATTTTATGGTGTCAACAAATCCCCAAAAAGTTGGGACAAGGCCATTTTCACCACTGTGTGGCATCTCCCCTTCTTCTTAAAACACTCAACAGACGTGTGGGGACCGAGGAGACCAGTTTCTCAAGTTTAGAAATAGGAATGCTCTCCCATACTTGTCTAATACAGGCCTCTAACTGTTCAATCGTCTTGGGCCTTCTTTGTTGCACCTTCCTCTTTATGATGCGCCAAATGTTCTCTATAGGTGAAAGATCTGGACTGCAGACTGGCCATTTCAGTCCCCGGATCCTTCTCCTACGCAGCCATGATGTTGTGATTGATGCAGAATGTGGTCTGCCATTATCTTGTTGAAAAATGCAGGGTCTTCCCTGAAAGAGATGACGTCTGGATGGGAGCATATGTTGTTCTAGAACCTGAATATATTTTTCTGCATTGATGGTGCCTTTCCAGACATGCAAGCTGCCCATGCCACACGCACTCATGCAACCCCATACCATCAGAGATGCAGGCTTCTGAACTGAGCGTTGATAACAACTTGGGTTGTCCTTGTCCTCTTTGGTCTTTGGATGACATGGCGTCCCAGATTTCCAAAAAGAACTTCGAATCGTGACTCGTCTTCCATTTTGCCACACTCCATTTTAAATGATCCCTGGCCCAATGAAAACGCCTGAGCTTGTGGATCTTGCTTAGAAATGGCTTCTTCTTTGCACTGTAGAGTTTCAGCTGGCAAGGGCGGATGGCACGGTGGATTGTGTTCACTGACAATGGTTTCTGGAAGTATTCCTGAGCCCATTCTGTGATTTCCTTCACAGTAGCATTCCTGTTTGTGGTGCAGTGTTGTTTAAGGGCCCGGAGATCACGGGCATCCAGTATGGTTTTACGGCCTTGACCCTTACGCACAGAGATTGTTCCAGATTCTCTGAATCTTCGGATGATGTTATGCACAGTTGATGATGATAGATGCAAAGTCTTTGCAATTTTTCACTGGGTAACACCTTTCTGATATTGCTCCACTATCTTTCTGCGCAACATTGTGGGAATTGGTGATCCTCTACCCATCTTGGCTTCTGAGAGACACTGCCACTCTGAGAAGCTCTTTTTATACCCAATCATGTTGCCAATTGACCTAATTAGTGTTAATTGGTCTTCCAGCTCTTCGTTATGCTCAAATTTACTTTTTCCAGCCTCTTATTACTACTTGTCCCAACTTTTTTGAGATTTGTTGACACTGTGAAATTCTGATTCAACATATTTTTCCCTTAAAATGGTACATTTTCTCAGTTTAAACTTTTGTTCCATGATTTATGTTCTATTCTCAATAAATTATTAGAAGTTGGCACCTCCACATCATTGCATTCAGTTTTTATTCACGATTTGTATAGTGTCCCAACTTTTTGGGAATCCGGTTTGTATGTTAAGATTTGCTATTGAGCGGTGTGTTCAAATACTTGCTCTGTGTTTTTTATGTGATTACCTGATGGACGAGTGTTTCGCTCGTTCATCGGGTAATCAGCGGCACCTTTAGACACACAGATTATCGTACAACGCATGTTAGTGATAATCTGCCCGATGTTGGGCAATGTGAAGGTGCCTTTAGGGTGTTCCACAGGTAAACTTATTGAAGTCATTGAGGAGATCAGTGAGACAGAGCTTAGAATTGTGTGTCCTTGTTCACAGCCTAGCCACATTCCCACCTGAATCTTTTTTTTTTTTCATTAACATGGTACATAGTACTTCCAAGAACATGGTGGAAAATTTCCTGTAATATGGACCAGTCCTGAGTAAATCCCACTTTATTTCTGCCAACTGAACATTCTTTTCTGCAATGAGGTCTTCAAAATATTCACCACCGCCATAAAAATGATCTTTTTTGTTTTGTTACCTAACAGAGGCCAACTAAAGAACACAGCAAGCTGCACAAGGGTTTACAACCTGGTGGAGAAAGCACAGAGCAAGAATTGTGTAAACCCATCCAGAATGGCGAATATTAACCCCTTCACGACTTCCATATGGCTATATACGTGCTATCTGCACATACCCTGTGCAGATAGCACGTATATAAACGTTATGGCACCTCTTTAATTAGCACTTGGATTAAAGCTTCTGCCCCTGCACTGCTGCTGTCAGCGACAGTGCAGAGCCCAGTAATGCCAGCGAGGGACCAATTAGAGTGGTCCCTTGCCGACGATCACTCCGATTGGTCAGTCTGTGCAGACTAACCAATCTCAGCGTGGCAGTGTTGAAATGCCGGTTTCAGGCTCTGATCTGCAGAGTGAGTGAAATCAGGCATTAGCTGATCTGTTCCCCCTGATGTGTCCTCTTCCCCGATCTGTGCCCCCTGATGTGTCCTCTTCCCCGATCTGTGCCCCCTGATGTGTGTCCTAATATCTCCTGCCTCCCCAGTCTGTACCCTGTGCGCACTACCTTTAATTTTGCAAAGTATAGTACAGCCATCAGCCCCACTGGATCTTCAAGTTCCAAGTGGGACTTAATAAAAAAAAAAGTGTGAAAAAAATAAATGTAAAAAAATAAATAAAGAAAATTGAAAAAGAAAATAAATTGTCTTTTCACATATCCACTCATTTATAAGAGATTCAAAAATTTAAAAAATAAAACAAACTACTCATGATTGGTATCGCTGCGTCCGTAATGACCTGATCTATAAAATGATTATGGTACTAATCCCGCATGGTAAATGCTGTAAAAATAAAAATAAAAAACTATGGCGGAATTACTGTTTTTTTTTTTTGCCTCACCTCCCAAAAAAAATGATCAAAAGGTTATATGCATACCAAAATGATATCAATAAAAACTACAGGCTATCCCGCAAAAAAATAAGCCCTTATATAACTATGCTGATGGAAAAAATGGCTTGGTCTTGTAAGGGTAAATATAGAAGTCACCATTCATACAGGTTCCATTTCGGACATGGATTATGATGAAACTCAAAAGGATTCTTCAGTGCCCTGGAAATAAGTCTTTACACAAAAACGGGCTCCGTGTTTTTCTTCCCCACTGTGTTGTGAAAATGGACAATTTCAACCATAACAAAACTTTTGCAAGTGAAATTTAACAATTATTTTAACCAACCGACCACCATCATCTGGGAAGACTTTTACCTCTTAGGTCCTGAAATGATCTTTCTTTGAAAGAACATTTCTAGAACGATCGTTCTTGAATCAGCCTTCTGTGTCCAATGCAAGCACACAATGATTTATACGCCCTATCCCCCCAAAAACGGAGAAGAAGACGGCGCTGTTATAATTTGTTACTTTTATTGAGGGAGGTTTGTGTTACAAACGGACAATAAATAAAAAAAACTAACAGTACAATAAAAGTCATGAATAAGGAGCTATACCCTGTGACAAGAGACATAGATGCCGACACACAAACACGCCAATATTAGTCATTTAAAAACATTATGCCACCAGCTTCTCGAAACATGTCATCACTTTCGGATCGCAAGGTGTGTAACATTCCCATGTAGTACAGCATGTGCAACCACAAGGATGCCGGATTAATACAGTACACTGCTAGCAAAGTGATTCTGTGCACACATATAATAAATCATGGACATGGACTGATCAATGCGATGGGAATTCAACTCAAATCAATCTCAGACTGCTTGGGGTGATTGGTTTTTATAATAGATTTTTGGCAGCAAATCCCCCCAAATATTTATTTTTACAGTATATAAATTCATCAGCCACTGTGTCAGTAAAGTAATAACGGTCTCCTTGAGATCACGGGTGGCCATTTTTATTATATCTATTCACTGTATAGCACTCTACATAACATATCTGGACATAAGGAAATACTTTTTAAAACCATTTATGTGTAACACGTCCATAATTCACATGAAACAGGTAAAATCCATGTTCAGTACACAAAACAAAGTCTATGGTGGAAATAAAAAATAATAATTAAAAGTATCTTCTAGACAATAAAATGCTTTACACTAACATTGCAGCTAAAAAAAATTTACATATACTTATCATAAGCTACTGTGCAAAACCCACGGTGTAACTACAATACATACAGTATTTACAGAACAGCGTCAGGCATACGACAACTTACACCTGGAGAGTAACATCATCCAACAAAAATATATATTTATATATATAACTATAAATATATATATAAATATCTGTAAAACTATACAAAGAAATGTGTCTCTGTGGGTAGATGGGGAAGTGAGCCTGAAGCTGCACGAGATAAAATGCTTCCTCTTCTACCACTATTAGGAAGAAACACAAGCACACGAAACAAAGTCTATGGTGGAAATCAAATAAAAAATTAATTTAAAAGTATCTTCTAGACAATAAAATGCTTTACACTAACATTGCAGCTAAAAAAAATTGACCTATACGTATCATAAGCTACTGTGCAAAACCCACGGTGTAACTACAATACATACAGTAACTATATATCTGCAAAACTATACAAAGAAATGTGTCTCTGTGGGTAGATGGGGAGGTGAGCCTGAAGCTGCATGAGATAAAATGCTTCCTCTTCGACCGCTATTAGGAAGAAACACAAGCATACGGTTAAGGCGAATTCTCTACCTGTCCAGCGTATTTCTGGACTGATCATGGTCACTGTAAAGCTGGAGTCATGGAACACCCACAGCGGGGTCACAGCCTTTGTAACATCATCAGTGCTGCTGTCATTATCCCCGAAGCTTACCCCTTGCTGTCTTTCTCAGTGCTGGGTAACCTCGCCCAACAGTGTGTAGAAGAATAATCAGTGCATTTCAAATGAGGGTCTGTTCCAGCTTCAACTTCTAGGACCAGGTGAATGGGATCATCATTCTGTCTGCTGTTTAGTTCTAACATAAATAGCCCTATTAATTGTCACGATAAAGAATACTGTGTACCTAACAGCCTGTGCAATGATGAAACACAACTGGAATGGCAAAAAGGTTATACAACCTGTACCATGTGAATTTGCACATAGGTGTCAGCTGAAAAACCTGATGCTAGATTAAAATAATCTAATGGAAGTGAAATCTGGAAGTCAGTACAGGCACTGGAGACTTGAAGAATGGGCAAAAAGCAAGAAGGTCAGACGTGTGTAGTAAGACAGCGACTATACACAGAGCGCCTCTAATAGTCTATATTGTTTCTTACATCATCTGAAGGCACAAACATTGAGAACTCTCATATTCTAATTTAAGATCTTTCTCTATGTGTTTGTACTCGCTGCAGCCTCTTCCTGCATAAGTCTGTACTCTCTGCAGCCTCTACTCCATAACCAGTAATGCCACCATATAGTGTTATTATTCTCTGCAGCCTCTATGCTTCTCCTCTCCTCTACAGTCACAGAAAAGATAAAAAAAAAAAAACTACAGTATGTAAACAAGAGTCCATGATGGGTTTGATGAACACACCTCTGCTCGCTTAGCGTTGTAGGTCTGAAAGCTCACGCTGATTATAAAATAATCTATTATAAAAAGGAAATCATATATATGTATTTATATATTTAAAAAAAGAGCTTCCATCCTTCATCTCTCCACATACAAGTAAGAAACCTGCAAAGAAACACTAGAGTATGAACAGCTACCCTGTGGTTATTCAAGAAGGTTTGAAATGCAGCGAGCGGTGTTTGGAAATGGTTTGCTGCCTAGCAGTGCCTCCCTGAGGTAGTGGGAATACATCAGGAAGAGGCATTATTATTATGCCCAACAAAATTTAGACAGAGCGACCTCTTCCCTCTCCCTGTCCTCACCCTAAGTCCCTCTGCACCAGCAGAATGGACATGGGCAGAGAAGGAGAGGGAAGTGACAAGAGGTAGGTATTAAAGGTGCACGGTTACACTTGGGAATCTCCCAGACTGTGGAATTCTTCTGGAGAATTGTGCTTGTCAGGATTTCTCTCCCCGCCCTGCCTGAAGTCAGAAGCAATCTCATCGAAGGTGCGGCCCTTTGTCTCAGGCACTTTGAAGAATGTGAAGATGAAGAAGAAGATGAGAAGGACTGTAAAGATAATGAAGACATAGGCGCCACAGAGTTTCTGCAAAGGAAACAAGACACAAAGTTAGATGCAAGAAAGGGACCATTATTTCTTAAATGTAAAGCCATTAGATATGAGTACTCACCTCTACATACTGAAAGCCCATTCCCACAATAAAGTTGGAAGTCCAGTTGGAAAGGCCAGCAACTGCAATAGCCGCAGGACGAGGACCCTGACTGAAGAGCTCAGCGACAATGAACCAAGGGATTGGTCCTGGTCCAATTTCAAAGAATGCCACAAAACCAAAAATGGCCACAATGCTGAGGTAGGACATCTCTGGCACACGCTCCTGTTGGTGGTAGACAAGACGATCAGATGAAGAATCTTGTACACATATTCATTAGCATGCTTTTATGTGGACTCAAGCCTTTTATTCAATCATCTCACTTACCAGTAATACAAGAGCGACAGTCATCAATATAGCACATCCAGCCATGCCACCCAATCCAATAAGATGAAGGGTACGTCGTCCAGCTCGCTCAACTACAAACAGCTGCAAGACAAGAACAGTAAATTACAGACCGTGATTTATATAATGAAAACACAAAGGCGTAGAAAGTTGCATTGTGCCATATAGCAAAGACTCATGATTAGTAGTTTCATGAACCAATTTAACATTGTACTCACCGAAACAACGGTAAATGCTGTGTTGACAATTCCGGCACCAATGGTGGCGTAAATTGGCTGCTGAACCTGGGCTTTTTCGAATATCATAGTAGAGTAGTAGAAAACCTAAAGGGATGAATAGATGGTATTTATTGCCTTGCACAACTTAAGGGTTATGCTAGAACAGGTAAGATTCCAGAGAGGGCAGTGTGAGAGCAATTTAAGGTACTGTTTGCTACCATGTTTTTATTTTTTGCCTAAAAGTGCAGTTGCGTCAGAGATGGACATCTTAAGGTACCAAAGTTATTTATCAGACTTACCGCATTAATTCCAGAGAGTTGTTGAGACAGCTGTAGAACAATAGCAATATAAATTGGCTGACGATACAGAGGTGACCGGAACAGCTCAAATATAGTGACCTTCTTCTCCCTCATCATCTGACGACTCTCCTCTTTCATCTCTTGAAGGTCAGCGGTTACATCTGTGGTGCCACGAAGTTTTTTCAGGACTGTGGAAGATGAAATGAGGCATGGTCAGGCGTGACACACATAAATTTATGTTATGGAATATGACCGCTTAAAAGGATACACAGGAAAATCATGAGCTTATAGGTACTTACCACTTTTGGCTTTGTCTTCTTCATTACGATTGATGAGCAAAAACCGAGGACTTTCAGGACAGAAGGGTAGTGCTGCTGATTGCACAAGGGCAGGGACAAAGATGCAGCCGAGAAGAAGTGGCCATAAACTGTCATTACCCATGATTGGTTCCAATCCGAATATCTGTGCAGAGAATTGGAAATGTTAAGTTCTTCTGGATGGAGTGAGGATTGAACTACAACTGACAGCGGTGCAGGTACCTACTTGAGCTATGAGGATTCCAACCACAACTCCCAGCTGGTGCAGCGTTCCCAGGGCCCCACGAAGAGATGTAGGGGCCACTTCCCCGACATACATAGGCACAAATCCAGTAGTAAGACCACAGTAGAGACCAATTATAAACCGGCCAATAATCAGCATCTCAAATGAGTATGCCATCTTGGAAAAGCCCATAAAAATGGCAGCAATAAAAGCGAGGATGTTAGCCATCAACATGGAATTACGCCTACAGACAGGAGTAGAAGAAGAAAAAAAAAAATCAGGCATGCCTTGGAGGATATTTAACACATACTGGTGCTATCTTTAAACATGCAGCACAACTGGTTTGATAATGGCGAATGACTGAATACAATAATATTCCTGACATTACTGCCTAAATATTAATCTTCCTGATTTTAATAATAATCCAAAACCCCAGGAAGATGCCCCAGAAGAGCATGTATCCTAAATGAGAATTATATTGATAAGCCAGTGTTCTTGGATCCATTTCAGTCTTATGGTTAGAGAGTTGTGGTAAGGGATCAATCACTAACCCTGCCAGATCCATTTCTGCTAAGCTAGGAAAACCCACTTTATTAAAAGGGCATTCCAATTTCAGATATTGATGGTATATCTCTGTGATATGCCACCAATTTAAGAGGCCCATTCTATCTCCGGAAGAAGCCTCCCAACGTAAAGGAGAGTGCACCACGCAAGTGTGGCCATCCTCCTTTCACCGCTATAGGAGTTCTGAAAATTACTGAGCATGCTCGCTTGGCTTTTTTCAGAACTCGCATAGCAGTGAATGGAGGGGGGCCCCATGCATTCACTAGAGGTGCCCCATTCTGGAGATAGGAGCAGGTCCCAGAGGTGGGACCCACACTTCTCTGACATTGATGGCATAGGGGTATAATCCTTTAAGTCTTTTGAACTAATTAGGATTGCAGTGTAGCTTTTACATGACGATCTGAGTGAGGACTAACCTGCCAAATCTGTTGACAAAAAGACCCACAGAAAATGAGCCAATCATTCCACCGACTGAGAAGATGGCCACAGACAAGGACCACAGGGAGGTCAGGGTGGCTTCTTGGATTGGCTCCCCATACCGCGTTAACCACGTCTCATTGTAAAACTTCTCAATGACCTGTAACAAAGACGAGAATCGTGAGGATTATTACAGAGAGGAAAAGGGCGCCCCACTATGTGTTCAGAATTTAATATAACTGGTAGTGCATTATGATCTCACACCTGAACTGTACAATGCGTATACTGATACTTCAGTACAGCCGAAAGACCTGTTCTCAGCTAGGCTTTTCATTATACTCCTCCATTGTACAAGTCCAGCAGGTGTCCCTGTTTCGGCTTTTTCCATGTCCTGCCTTCCGAGGCTCAGATCCTGTTACTCACTTGAGGTAAACGTAAGCAGGCCAAGCAATTGTCACCTGATCCGCCCTACGCTGGGGGTGAACGGGTGCATGCTGTCAGGCACAAATTCCTGTTCTGTACACAATGCTGACTGAGGAGGGTGTGTAGGGCTGCGGGCAGGCGATTGGCTGACACGGGCAGGCTGCCACAATGTCAAGAACCCACACTGTGCCCAAAATACCTGCTAAATGTCACCCTGAAAAATCGGTGTGCACCAGCAGAAGTCATCATTCTGACCTCTAACGTCGGGCGTAAGACTATTCGCTGGAACTGGGCACTTATAACTGGACGCCAACTATCAAGAGATTTGTGTAAAATAAAAAATACCACCAGTTACCAAGCTTGGAGGGATATTAAGCATTACAGTGGTAAATGTCAAGCCAACGGAGCCCTCATCCAGTAGGGCACTGTGAGGGAGAAGGGGTTAATTCTAGAGCTGCTGATCACAGTGACTCAGCAGACTGTCCCTGCGCCTACACTGGTTCCTGGCACACAAGGAGACGATCAGTACAGGCCAGACACATTGCGTCTATTGAAGCGAAGTAATGTCGTGTGCTTAGGCTGGCCTTGTGTCGGCAGCTGTGCCATCCTGACATAATGGAGAAAAGCTGCTGGGCGAGATGGTAGCGGGCAGTCGGTCGGCCCTTTTGTGCAGAGCACATTTTGGCGGATGCTCAATAATCTGGAAAGCCTTTCACATGAATGAGTTAATGATTAACAGGCTGGGACCTGAACGGGAATGCCAGGAAAATAATATAAAAAGTTATGTAACAGTCGGCGGCGGCGGCATTGCCCTGAGGGGCCACCGAGGTTCAGGTGTATTATAAGGATACCCACAAAAAGCTGACAACGTGCCCGACCTTGTGATACATGTGATCTACAGGGGCGAGTTTTGTCCGGTTCACGAGACGGGCACAAAGGCTGGTTATGCTTTGCATGTTGAGTTCAGAGCTACCTACATCCGCCCTAATCTGCCTCTGTCACGCTATGGGCATGGAATAACCGGGACAACCATAACAATAACAGTGGCACTGCCAAAGTATGAAGAGGTCCAGTGGAGGGACCTGTGATAAATGTGCCGGTATATTAAGGGTGGGGGTCCCCTGCATTAAAGTGGTTTTAGTTTTTAATCCTTCATGATAGGTCATCAGTATCAGATCGACTAGGGTCTGACTCCCGGCAAGGAGATGCAGTTTCAGTACCAGGTCCTCCTCCTACGTTTCATCCCAGTCCTTGGTGACTCTACAGGAATATGACGTAAAGAAGCACACATTTCTTCTCCATGACTGTCTGGAATGTCCTTCATGTCCTAATTTTCCTGGGCCCTTAGCTGAGATTCCAGCAGGAGTGTGGTTACTGACACTTCTGCAGGATACACGTTAATCTTCCTAATGAGATGTGCTATATTAGGCTCGGCTTGTCCATATCTCGCAGGCCAGCTTGTCTGTGTTTACACCGCCTCTCACGAAATGATTGACTAGCTGTGCCGTCGTTCACCCCAAATGACCCGGTTATCCTGTGAGCAGAGGCCCAGGGACTGACACAGTATGTCCCCAAAGTGATGGCACCGATATTAGTGGTGACAAGATGGAGACCTATGGGGAGGCGACTAGCCATGTTCTGGTGGAGTCGTCACAGTGGGTCACCCTCTTTCTTACCTTCTGTGGTGCATTAATGACCCCAGTGTTGTAACCAAACTGTAAGGATCCAAGGACAGCGACACCCACAGCAATCATCAACTGCCACGTCATCTGTAGAAGAGACAAAAGACATACGTGACAATGTGCACAAACAGCCACGATAACTCGGTGTGAGAGTGCGATGGGAGCAGGTTCTGGGGCCGTGTACCCCCGAAATAACACTCAGTCTTCCTACAACGCATTAACTAAACGCTTGTATTACCTTTATATAGTGGATAGGATCTCTGTACTTCTGTGTAGTACATAGGGATAATGCAGTACCTCTGTATAGTACATAGGGATAATGCAGTACCTCTGTATAGTACATAGGGATAATGCAGTACCTCTGTATAGTACATAGGGATAATGCAGTACCTCTGTATAGTACATAGGGATAATGCAGTACCTCTGTATAGTACATAGGGAAAATGCAGTACCTCTGTATAGTACATAGGGATAATGCAGTACCTCTGTATAGTACATAGGAATAATGCAGTACCTCTGTATAGTACATAGGGATAATGCAGTACCTCTGTATAGTACATAGGGATAATGCAGTACCTCTGTATAGTACATAGGGATAATGCAGTACCTCTGTATAGTACGTAGGGATAATGCAGTACCTCTGTATAGTACATAGGGCTAATGCAGTACCTCTGTATAGTACATAGGGATAATGCAGTACCTCTGTATAGTACATAGGGATAATGTGTGTAGAACAAAAGGATGTGTTGTATCTCTTTATAGTAGATAAGGATGTTGCACTATCTCTGTATAGTACATGAGGATGATGCAGTACCTCTGTATAGTACATGAGGATGATGCAGTACCTCTGTATAGTACATGGGGATGATGCAGTACCTCTGTATAGTACATGAGGATGATGCAGTACCTCTGTATAGTACATAGGGATAATGCAGTACCTCTGTATAGTACATAGGGATAATGCAGTACCTCTGTATAGTACATTAGGATGATACAGTACCTCTGTATAGTACATGAGGATGATGCAGTACCTCTGTATAGTACATGAGGATGATGCAGTACCTCTGTAAAGTACATGAGGATGATGCAGTACCTCTGTATAGTACATGAGAATGATGCAGTACCTCTGTATAGTACATGAGGAAGATGCAGTACCTCTGTACAGTACATTATGATGATGCAGTACCTCTGTATAGTACATGAGAATGATGCAGTACCTCTGTATAGTACATGAGGAAGATGCAGTACCTCTGTACAGTACATGAGGATGATGCAGTGCCTCTGTACAGTACATTAGGATGATGCAGTACCTCTGTATAGTACATGAGGATGATGCAGTACCTCTGTATAGTACATGAGGATGATGCAGTACCTCTGTATATTACATTAGGATGATGCAGTACCTCTGTATAGTACATGAGGATGATGCAGTACCTCTGTATAGTACATGAGGATGATGCAGTACCTCTGTACAGTACATTAGGATGATGCAGTACCTCTGTACAGTACATTAGGATGATGCAGTACCTCTGTACAGTACATTAGGATGATGCAGTACCTCTGTATAGTACATGAGGATGATGCAGTACCTCTGTAAAGTACATGAGGATGATGCAGTACCTCTGTATAGTACATGAGAATGATGCAGTACCTCTGTATAGTACATGAGGAAGATGCAGTACCTCTGTACAGTACATTAGGATGATGCAGTACCTCTGTATAGTACATGAGAATGATGCAGTACCTCTGTATAGTACATGAGGAAGATGCAGTACCTCTGTACAGTACATGAGGGCTGATGCAGTGCCTCTGTACAGTACATGAGGATGATTGCAGTACCTCTGTATAAGTACATGAGGAATGATTGCAGTATTCCTCTGTTATAGTACATGAGCGATGATGCAGTACCTCTGTACAGTACATAAGGATGATGCAGTACCTCTGTATAGTACATGAGGATGATGCACGTCCTCTGTATATGTACATTTAGGGATGATGCAAGTACCTCTGTATAGTACATGAGGATGAGCAGTTACCTCTGTATAGTACATCGAGAGTGATGCCGTATCCTCCTGTACAGTACATTAGGATGATGCAGTACCTCTGTACAGTACATTAGGATGATGCAGTACCTCTGTTGCTGCATGGCGCATAGTGGACACCATCTCCATACTGTACTATGTTATCATCTAGTACAATATTATTTGATTTGTGTCAATGAGTTTTATTAAAAGGGTTCTGCAGTTTTTTTTTAACTGATGATCAGTTGAATGGAGCTTAGCCGCGCCCAGGCCAGTTAATACTAGTCGTGACGTCAGTGGGCCGGCGGTAAACAGCGATAAGGCCACGGCTCTGCTGCCAGCGCCACTGCCTTCTCAGACAGCTGATCGGCGGGGGTCCCGGGTGTCGGCCCCCCGCCGATCAGATGCTGATGATCTATCCAGAGGATAGATCATCAGTTTAAAAAAAACTGCAGAACCCCTTTAAAGTCATTTGCAGCTGCAGATGGGATTTCACTGCTGATCAACAGAGCTGAAAGAAGTATCAGACCGACTGTACAAGGAAGAAGCGAGCCAAGCACCTGCAGACTGATGAATCCCCCCTCCTTCCCCCATACAAAAAGTGGATCTAAATTCAGCGCGTTTTACAGTGAATATTGCACGCAATGAGCTGTGGTTGCCATGTGATTACAGTATTGATGTTCCCATCGCTGCTGCAGGGAGGCTACTCGTAAAGCACCAGAAAGCTGCTTGTCCACATCCCCACTTGGCAGCTTTGGCTCATATTTGTACAAT